>NC_066519.1:22236442-22241442 GCF_024679095.1 Eriocheir sinensis
AGAAGGGAGAGAAAGGGAGACGAAGGGAGATTGAGAGAAAGAGAGGAAGAGAAAACAAAACGAAGATGAGAGGGAAAGGAGGTAAGGGAAGGGAGAGTAAAGGGAGATAAAGGGAGACAAAGGGAGATTAAGGAAGAGTATGGGTGTGTTATCAGTGAGAGGGAGGGTGTAATGAGATGTTCCCAAGTACACCCAACACTTGAAAACACAGATTACTCTCTCTCTCTCTCTCTCTCTCTCTCTCTCTCTCTCTCTCCCCGTCACGTGACCCAAACAGCTTCCCTCCTTCCCTCACTGACCCTTCAATCTTCCCTCCTTCCTTCCCTCCTCCTCCTCCTCCTCCTCCTCTTCCTCCAAAACCACAACGGTCCTTCCATCTGTCAATGCGTGGGTGGTGGTGGTGGTGGTAGTAGTAGTAGTAGTAGTAGTAGTAGTAGTAGTAGTAGTAGTAGTAGTAGTAGTAGTAGTAGTAGTAGTAGTAGTAGTAGTAGTAGTAGTAGTAGTAGTAGTAGTAGTAGTAGTAGTAGTAGTAGTAGTAGTAAGAAGAAGAAGAAGAAGAAGAAGAAGAAGAAGAAGAAGAAGAAGAAGAAGAAAACAAGAAATTAGTAAGAATGGGGAAAATGAAGGAAGGAAAAAAGGAAGAAAATTAGGAAAAAAACAAAATAAAAGTGAAGATAGAAGGAAGAAAGAAAAGAGGAAGAAAGGAAAGGAGGAGGAAAGGAGAGAAGAAAAGAGATAATGTAGGAAAAACACACACACACACACACACACACACACACACACACACACACACACACATACACACACACATATAAGTTAACTGGTTCACCTGTGTGCAAGAAAATTTAATCACGTGATCAAACCAGGTGAGTCATTTGAGAGAGAGAGAGAGAGAGAGAGAGAGAGAGAGAGAGAGAGAGAGAGAGAGAGAGAGATGAAGGAAAACATATGAAATAACGAGAAAATAATGTATCTCTCTCTCTCTCTCTCTCTCTCTCTCTCTCTCTCTCGGTGATGATGGAGTGGGTGAGAAAGGGATTAAAAGATACAAGGAAAGATTAGAGAGAGAGAGAGAGAGAGAGAGAGAGAGAGAGAGAGAGAGAGAGAGAGAGAGAGAGAGAGAGAGAGAGAGAGAGAGCATTTCTTTATCATATTTATCTCTTCCTTTTCCTCCTTTCTCTCCTTCCTTATCTCCCTTTCCTCCCTTCCTTCCTCCTCCTCCTCCTCCTTCTTTTCCCTATCTTTCTCCTCCTCCTCCTCCTCCTCCTCCTCCTCCTCCTCCTCCTTCTCCTCCTCTTCTTCTCTACCTATTTCTACACCATATTATCATAGCTTTCTTCTCCTCCTCCTCCTCCTCCTCCTCCTCCTCCTCCTCCTCCTCCTCCTCCTCCTCCTCTTCCTCCTCTTCCTTCTTCTCTCCTTGTTCGTATATCATGTTATCTTAGTTTCCCTTCGCCTCTCCTCCTCCTCCTCCTCCTCCTCCTCCTCCTCCTTCTCCTCCTCCTACCCCTCCTCCTCCTCCTCCTCCTCCCTTTGGCAGATCTGTGTGAAATTTCTCCCTTTGGGGTCAAAACGCTGTGTCAAGAGAGGTCAAGGAGGAGGAGGAGGAGGAGGAGGAGGAGGAGAGGAAAAGCAGGGAGAGGCTTATCATAACACGTCTTCTTCCTCTTCTGCGTTTTCTTCCTCCTCCTCCTCCTCCTCCTCCTCCTCCTCCTCCTCCTCCTCCTCCTCTTCCCTCTTCCATCAAACCGTCCGTGCCCAGATCACAACCTGAGAGAAGATAAATAAAAGGAGGAGGAGGAGGAGGAGGAGGAGGAAGAGGAGGAGGAGGAGGATTGTTGTTGGCTGTAAGTGAGGAGGAGGAGCCAGGAAGAAAATAGGAAGAAGGAAGAAATTAGGAAGAAGGGAAGAGGAAGAAGAAGAGGAAGAAGATAAATATAGATAGATGGATAAAGATAGAGATAGAGAGAGGAAGGAGGTAATTCTTCCTATCAAGTATTTCCTCTCCCTCTTCCTCCTCATTCTTCTTCTTCTCCTCCTCCTCCTCCTCCTCCTCCTCCTCTTCTTTCTTATATTGTCAGTTCTTGCATTATTAAATTTTCCATCTTCTTCTTCTTCTTCTTCTTCTTCTTCTTCTTCTTCTTCTTCCGCTTCCTCCTCCTCCTCTTCATCTTCCTAAATTATCTTCTTTCTTTTTTCTCTCTTTTTCATCTGCATTTTAATTCCCTCATTTTGTATTCTCCTCTTCCTCCTCCTCCTCCTCCTCCTCCTCCTCCTCCTCCTCCTCCTCCTCCTCCTCCTTGTCTCTTAACTTCCTAATCTATATATTTTCTAGGTTTATTAATTTTCAAAGCCATTATTTACTTATTTCGAATTTCGCAAGTTCTTCTTCTTCTTCTTCTTCTTCTTCCTCTTCTTCTTCTAATCATTGCAATCGAACTCTCATTTTTCTATTTTCTTGTCATTTTTTTCTTTCTTTTCCTTTCCTTTCTCCTTTTTTTTGCGTCATTTCATATTAAAATTTTCCCATCGTCATTTCCTCTCTTCTTCTTCTTCTTCTTCTTCTTCTTCTTCTTCTTCTTCTTTCGTCTTTTTGGCATTTTTCTTTTTAATATTCCTTTCCTTCCTTTTCCATTTTTTTCTTCTTCATTTTCTTATTCCTCCTCCTCCTCCTCCTCCTCCTCCTCCTCCTCCTCCTCCTCCTCCTCCTCCTCCTCCTCCTCCTCCTCTTCTTCTTCCCTCCTCCTCCTCTTTAATATTCATACTCATTCTCCTCTTCATCTTCATATTTTTGCCTCCTCCTCCTCCTCCTCCTCCTCCTCCTCCTCCTCCTCCTTATTTCACACTATTCACATCCTCTCCGTCAGTTTCTCCTCCTCCTCTTCTTCTTCTTCCTCCTCCTCCTCCTCCTCCTCCTCCTGCTCCTCTTCTCCTCCTCTTTCGTCACCAGGTCAGGTCAGGTCAACAAGCCAATCAGTTTCACCTTTGACCTGCACGCACACACACACGCACACACACACACACACACCCACACACACACACACAGATATAAGATCTTTTTGTTTTCTTTAATTTTTTCTTCCATTTCTTTTTTCTTTCTTTCTCTCTTTTCATTCATTATTCTCTTTTCTTCCACTTTTTACGAGAGAGAGAGAGAGAGAGAGAGAGAGAGAGAGAGAGAGAGAGAGAGAGAGAGAGAGAGAGAGAGAGAGAGAGAGAGAGAGAGAGAGAGAGAGAGAGAGAGAGAGAGAGAGAGAGAGAGAGAGAGAGAGAGAGAGAGAGAGAGAGAGAGAGAGAGAGAAGAGAAGAGAAGAGAAAGAAAGAAAAAGATAAAGAAAATGAGAACGAAACAAGAAAAAAAAGAAAAAGAAAGAAAGAAAAACAAGAGAGAGAGAGAGAGAGAGAGAGAGAGAGAGAGAGAGAGAGAGAGAGAGAGAGAGAGAGAGAGAGAGAGAGAGAGAGAGAGAGAGAGAGAGAGAGAGAGAGAGAGAGAGAGAGAGAGAGAGAGAGAGAGAGAGAGAGAGAGAGAGAGAGAGAGAGAGAGAAATCTGGGAAATTCAATCCAAAAAAAAAAATAATAATAAAAAAAAATAAAAACCAGGGAATGCGACTAAAGGGAATCCAATCCTACACAAACACATCTGAGGCCTCCAATAACGCCCTAAGCCGCCCATTACCTCTCATTAGCGGGATAAAGGGTTAAAGGGGTGACCATTAACGCCTAATTACCTGTAGCGCTCACCTGAGAATCGCCCGTTACGGTGAGATGAAGGGGAGGATGGGGACGGGAGGGGAGATGATGGGAAGATGGGTGGATAAGGGAAGGGAGAAGGAAGGGAAGGAGATGGGAAAGAAAGGGGAGGATGAGTATACCTATGGAGGAAAGAAGAAGGGGAGAATTGGAAGGGGAGATGGGGAGGAAAAGAAGATGGCAGGGGAGAGGATGGGAAGGGAGGAAAAGATGGGAAAATAAGGGGAAGGGAATGGAAAGAAAGAAGGGAAGGGATATGAAAGAAGGGGAAGATGAAAGGAAAGGAAAATGAAGGGAAGGGAAGGGAAGGGAAGGGAAGAGAGATAGAAGAAGACGAAAAAGAGGAGGAAGAAAAAGAGAAGGAAGAAGAGGAAGAGGAAAGAGAAGAATGGGAAGGGGAGATGGGGAGGAAAGATGATGAGAAGGGAAGGCAAGTCGGATGGGGAGAAGATGGGAGGGGAGGGGATGGGAAGGGAGGAAATGATGGGAAAATATGGGGAAGGGAATGGAAAGAAAGAAGGAAAGGAAAGGGAAGGGAAAGTAAGGGAAGGGAAGAGGACGAAGAAGAGGAGGAAGATATAGAGAAGGAAGAAGAGGAAGAGGAAAGAGAAGAAGAAATAATAGAAAATAACAGAAGCAGCATCACTCCTCCTCCTCCTCCTCCTCCTCCTCCTCCTCCTCCTCCTCCTCTTCCTCCTCCATCACAGCAAATACAGTACAGCAATTACATTCAAACCGACACAGAAAATCCCTTCCACCCCTCCTCCTCCTCCTCTCTTACGCGGCCAGGTGTGATTAATAGGCTCAGGTAAGTTTCCTAAAGACACGTATTTTGGAAGGTAAGAAGAGGAGGAGGAGGAGGAGGAGGAGGAGGGAGAGAAGGAGGAAAATAAGGATGTATGTGTTTGTGATGGATGAATGGAGGGAGGGAATGAAGGAGGAGGGAGAGAAGGGAAGGAAGGAGGAGGGAGAGAAAAATGGAAAGGAAAGAGAGGATGAAAAGAAAGAAAGGAAGAAAAGAAAAAAGGAGGAGAAGGGGAGAAATAGAGGGAGAGAAGAAGGGAAGAGAGAAGTAATGATGAAGGAATTTGAAAGAAGGAAGAGAAAAGGAAGGGAAAGAAGGAGGGAGGAGAGGAGAGAGAAAAGGAGGAAAAAGAAGAGGAAAGAAGAGGGAAATGGAGGGAAAGGATGAAGGGAGGAGGAAAAGTAAGGAGGAATGGAAGAAAAGAGAAAGAGGAGGAAATATAAA
>NC_066519.1:22243942-22246442 GCF_024679095.1 Eriocheir sinensis
GAAAACAACTTGAAGAGAACGACAACAACAAGAAGATGGACACTCTGTTGACCGGCGTAGAGGGAGAGAGGAATGAAGAAAGGAAGATCAATAAAGAAAAGGAAGAAAGGAAGGGGAGGAAGAGAAAAGAAGGACCAGGAGAATAAAGAGAAGGGAGAAGAAAGGGAGATGGAGAGAAGAAAGGGTTGAGAGAAGAGGAGAGAGAGAGAGAGAGAGAGAGAGAGAGAGAGAGAGAGAGAGAGAGAGAGAGAGAGAGAGAGAGAGAGAGAGAGAGAGAGAGAGAGAGAGAGAGAGAGAGAGAGAGTCACATACCTAATCAAAACCCAAAGAAGAGGAAAAAGAAGAAGAGGAAGAAGAAGAAAGGGTAGAAGGGAGTAATAGAAAGGGACATGAAAGATGATAGGCAGACCACGTGTAGAAGATGGCTGCATAACACTTTCTTGCCCCTAACACGTCGATAAGGGCGATTCTACCCTTTGAACACATGGGATTTTCGACCTTATGACCTGAACACATGTGGTTTAGCATAGTATTGACTCTGCTTTTGACATTTGATAGAAGGAATGGGGTAGAAATCTCTCTCTTCCTGTTTTCTTTTATCTTTCTTCTTCTTTTGCTTCTTTTCCTCTTATTCTCTCTCTCTCTCTCTCTCTCTCTCTCTCTCTCTCTCTCTCTTCCTGTTTTCTCTTTCTTCATCTTCTTCGTCTCTCTCACTCTCTATCTATCTATCTATTTATCTCTTTCTCTATCTCTCATTTCCTCCTTTATCTCCTCCTCTTCCTCTCTATCTCCTTATCTCCATTATTCATTCCTTTCCTCCATTATTCATCCTTCTTCCTGTTTTGCCTCCTCTTCCTCCCTCCTCCTCCTCCTCCTCCTCTCCTCCTCCTCCTCCTCCTCCTCTTCTCGCCAGTAAATCAGAGAAAACTATGTCGAGAGAGAGAGAGAGAGAGAGAGAGAGAGAGAGAGAGAGAGAGAGAGAGAGAGAGAGAGAGAGAGAGAGAGAGAGAGAGAGAGAGAGAGAATCGGCTTTTCACTTATCGGCATCCGGCTTCGGCATACACGGCTTTTGAGTGTGTTCGTGTGTGTGTGTGTGTGTGTGTGTGTGTGTGTGTGTGTGTGTGTGTGTGTGTGTGTGTGTGTGTGTGTGTGTGTTTCGGGAAGGACTTAAACAAAAGGAACAAACACTTGAGAGAAACTAACACCGCTTTACTCTCTCTCTCTCTCTCTCTCTCTCTCTCTCTCTTTTCCATCAATTTCTTTTTATTTCCTATATTTTCTCTTTTTTCGTATTAATAAATTTACACACACACACACACACACACACACACACACACACACACACACACACACACACACACACACACACACACGCACACAAGCGCACACACGTGGCAGGAAAGGGTTAAGACGTACATGAGAGAGAGGACACGTGGACCGGAAAGAGGAGGAGGAGGAGGAGGAGGAGGAGGAGGAGGAGGAGAGGAGGAGGTAAAAATCAGAATAAGAATGCGAGGAATAGAAGGATATGGAAGGAAAATGAAGAAGAGGAAGAAGAAGAAGAAGAAGAAGAAGAAGAAGAAGAAGAAGAAGAAGAAAAAATAGAAGAAGAAGAAAAGGAGAATTAGAAGAAAAAGAAGAGTGAGAAAAATAGAATAAAAAGTAAAGGAAGAAGAGAGGGGGGAGGAGGAGGAGGAGGAGGAGGAGGAGGAGGAGGAGGAAGAAGAAGAAGAAGAAGAAGAAGAAGAAGAAGAAGAAGAAGAAGAAGAAGAAGAAGAAGAAGAAGAAGAAGAAGAAGAAGAAGAAGAAGAAGAAGAAGAAGAAGAAGAAGAAGAAGAAGAAGAAGAAGAAGAAGTTATTCAATGCAAACTAGAGAGAGAGAGAGAGAGAGAGAGAGAGAGAGAGAGAGAGAGAGAGAGAGAGAGAGAGAGAAATCACAGCCTTTCACACGAACATGCATACACAGGAAAGAGAGAGAAAGAGAGCGAGTGAGAGAGTGAGCGAGAGAAAGAGAGAGAGAGAGGAGGAGGAGGTATCAGATATCAAGAGATAGGGTTTTCTCTTCTTCGTTTCCTCCTCCTCCTCCTCCTCCTCCTCCAATGAATAACAGGAAGAAGGAAGAGGAGGAGGAGGAGGAGGAGGAGGAGGAGGAGGAGGAAGAGGAGGATGGAGTGAATGGGTTGTCTACCGCAATCTGGGCATAACGAAGACAATGAGGAAGAAAAGGAAGAAGGAAGAGGAAGAAAGGAAGAAAGAAAATATGGATGAAAAGAAAGTAGGAAGAGAAAGAAGGAAGAGAAGGAATTCGAAAAACAAAAGGAAAATAAAGATGAAAAAAGAAAAAAATAGATATATGAATAAAAAAAAAACAGTAAACAGTAGAAATAGAAGTGAAGACAATAGGGAAAAAAATAAGAAAAGAAGGAAGAAAATGAAGGAAGAGAAAGAAAGGAAGGATATAAAAAAGAATGTAGGAAGGAAAGGAAAGAAGAAAATCAGA
>NC_066519.1:22256442-22263942 GCF_024679095.1 Eriocheir sinensis
ATATCGACAACAACAACAATAATAAAAATAATAATGATAATAATAATAACACACACAATAATAATAACACACACACACACAGTGAGTGTGTGTGCGTGTGTGTGTGTGTGTGTGTGTGTGCGTGTGTGTGTGTGTGTGTGTAACAGACAGACACACATACAAACAAAATATATATATACATTTCCTTCTCTTTCCTCCTCCTCCTCCTCCTCCTCCCTTCCACCTTTCCCTCCAACCTTCACCTCCCTTTCCCTCCATCCTTCACCTCTCCTCCCTTCTCTCCCTCCCTCCCTTCCTCCCTCTCTCCCTCCCTCCCTCTCTCCTCCCTTTCCTGCATTTCACGTATATATTCCCTTTCTCTTCATCTCTCCAATATTTTGTTTCTCTCTCTTTTTCTTTTTTTTCCCTCCATCTTCCCTCCTTTCCATGTTCTTGTAGTGAAGAGAAAAGGAGGGATTGGAAGGGAAGGGGAAGGAGAAGAAGGAGAGAAGAGAGGAGGGAAGATGGAAGAGGGGAGGAAAGTAGAGGAAGGAGAAGAAAAGGAGGGATTGAAAGGGAAGGGGAAGAAGGAGGGAGGAGAGAAGATGGAAGAGAGGAGGAGAGAAGAGGGGAGGGGGTGGGGTCAAACAGAGAAGCAAACAATCCTTGAGACAGAAATGGTTTAAGCTCGGTCAAAAAAGGTCAAGGGTCACGAGAGGAGGAGGAGGAGGAGGAGGGGGGTGAGGGGGGAGGGGGGGTCAGTCACGGTTGGTCAAGTAATAATATGCATACCTGTTATTTTTTATTATTTTTTTTACGAATCTAATCAACAGGTGAGAGAGAGAGAGAGAGAGAGAGAGAGAGAGAGAGAGAGAGAGAGAGAGAGAGAGAGAGAGAGAGAGAGAGAGAGAGAGAGAGAGAGAGAGAGAGAGAGAGAGAGAGAGAGAGAGAGAGCGGGCAAAGGTAAGGTAAAGTTTGGGGCACATGCCATGGATGCGCGTTGCCTCGGCGTTCATCTCCGTCACAATGTCCCGGGTTGCAACAGTTTACCTTCCCCAGGTGACCCCAGGTACCCATTTATTCAATCAGTCACTGGGGGCATGCACCGGGGAGCGCGTCGCCTCACTATATATCAAAGCATTTGTGGTCAGATTATGTATCATCTATTTTGGGGGTTTATATCATGGCACAAATTTGGCCCATCGCTGCTACACGGTAAAGCCACAAATTTGGCCCGTCGCTGCTACACGGTAAAGCCACAAATTTGGCCCGTCGCTGCTACACGGTAAAGCCACAAATTTGGCCCGTCGCTGCTACACGGTAAAGCCACAAATTTGGCCCGTCGCTGCTACACGGTAAAGCCGCAAATTTGGCCCGTCGCTGCTACACGGTAAAGCCACAAATTTGGCCCATCGCTGCTACACGGTAAAGCCACAAATTTGTCCCATACTCCATACCCATTCATTAACCCATACCCATTCAATACCCCATACCCATTCATTAACCCATACCCATTCAATACCCCATACCCATTCAATAACCCATACCCATTCATTAACCAGCACGAACGAGAGGATGAACAACGATCTTTTTTATAGGTGGGGTGCGCGCCGACTGCCCAGGCTGGATGTCGAACCCCTGTGTCCGCAGATTCGCACGCTAACCACTGCACCACGGAGATGCGCCAAGAAGCATGCAGGCAACAGTGATGAGAAAATGCAGACTCGCTTGTTGCAGAGCAGGAGAAGAAAGTGGAGGCAGGCAAAGGTGGAATAAAGGGAGGAGGAGGTGGAGGAGGAGGAGGAGGAGGAGGTGGAGGAGGAAGAAGGGAAGTGGAGGAAAAGGAGGGAGGAAAAAGGGGGAAAATGGAGAGAAAAAGGGAAGTGTAGGAAAAGGAGGAGGAAGAGGGAGGAGGAGGAGGAAAGGAGGAGGAGAGAAATGGAGGAGGAGGAGGAGGAGAGAGGGAGGAGGAAAAAGGGGAAAATATGGAGAGAAATGGAAGTGGAGGAAAAGGAGGGAGGAAAAAAGAGGAAAATATGGAGAAAAGGAGGAAGGAAAAAGGGGAAAATATGGAGAGAAATGGAAGTGGAGGAAAAGGAGGGAGGAAAATGGGGAAAGTATGGAGAGAAATGGAAGTGGAGGAAAAGGAGGGAGGAAAAAGGGGAAAATATGGAGAGAAAAGGAAGTGGAGGAAAAGGAGGGAGGAAAAAGGGGAAAATATGGAGAGAAATGGAAGTGGAGGAAAAGGAGGGAGGAAAAGGGGAAAATATGGAGAGAAAAGGGAAGTGGAGGAAAAGGAGGGAGGAAAATGGGGAAAATATGGAGAGAAAGGAAAGTGGAGGAAAAGGAGGGAGGAAAATGGGGAAAATATGGAGAGAGAAGGAAGTGGAGGATAAGGAGAGAGGAAAAAGGGGAGAAATGGAGAGAAAAAGGGAACTGGAGGGAAAGGAGGGAGGAAAAAGGGGAAAATATGGAGAGAAAGGAAAGTGGAGGAAAAGAAGGGAGGAAAAAGGGGAAAATATGGAGAGAAAAAGGGAAGCGAAGGAAAAGGAGGGAGGAAAAAGGGGAAAATATAGAGAGAAAAGGAGGGAGGAAAAAGGGGAAAATATGGAGAGAAAGTAGAGGAGGAAAAAGGAAAGATGGAGAAAAGAGGAAGGAAAAGGAAAAAGAGGAAAATATGGAGAGAAAAGGAGGGAGGAAAAAGGGGAAAACATGGAGAGAAAAGGAGAGGGAGGAAAAAAGGAGACAGCTAAACACATTGAAGAGAAAAGAAGGAAGAGGAGGAGAAAGAGGGAGGAAGAGAGAAAATGAATGGAGAAAAGAGAAAAAAAGATGAAAAAGAGGAAAAAAAGAGGAAAGGTAAATTAAATAAAAAGAAAGAAGAGGAAAAAGAGGAAAAGAATGAATGAACTAAGGAAAATAAGAAAATTGGAGGAAAAGGAAAAGGAATAAAGTGGAGGAAAAAATCACGTGACTTTATTTCACTGGAGAGAGAGAGAGAGAGAGAGAGAGAGAGAGAGAGAGAGAGAGAGAGAGAGAGAGAGAGAGAGAGAGAGAGAGAGAGAGAGAGAGAGAGAGAGAGAGAGAGAGAGAGAGAGAGAGAGAGAGAGAGAGAGAGAGAGAGAAGAAATATCAATCAACAAATTTATTATCTATCCACACCTGATTCGAGGAAGAGGAGGAGGAGGAGGAGGAGGAGGAGGGGAAGGGAAAAGAAGAGGAGAAAGATGCATGAAGGAAAAGTAGAACAAGGAGGAGGAGGAGGGGGAAGAGGAGGAGGAGGAAGAAGAGGAAGAGGAAGAAGAAGAACAAGAAGAACGAGAATAAGATGAGGAGGATCTGGAAAAGGAGAAAGAAGACAAGGATGAGAGAGGAGGAGGAGGAGGAGGAGGAGGAGGAGGAGGAGGAGGAAGAGGAGGAGGAGGAGGAGGAGCAAGTAACATTTACCTCCCGTGTCTTCTCCTTGATGGCACAGGTGAGGTAAGAGGAGGAGGAGGAGGAGGAGAGGGGGAGGAGGAGGAGGAGGAGGAGGAGGAGGAGGAGTGAACAGAAGGACGAGGAGGAGGAGGAGGAGGAGGAGGAGAAGGGAGGGAGGGAAAGTTAAAGAAGAGAGGGAAGATGAGACGGAGGGAAGAAGAGAAGAGGAGGAGGAGGAGGAGGAATTAAAAGGAGAAGAGAGGAAAGATAAAAGGGAAGGAAAGGAAGGAAGGAGAAGGAGAAGAAGAAGAAGAAGAGAAAAGAAGAAGGAAACAAATGGAAGATGAAAGGAAAGAAAAGAAATAATAATAATAATAATAATAATAATAATAATAATAATAATAATGTTATTTTTCTTAGAACGGGGTATTTAAATCTCTCTCTCTCTCTCTCTCTCTCTCTCTCTCTCTCTCTCTCTCTATTAAGGAGGAAAAATGGAAGATCAACAAAAGAAAAGAAGAAGAGAAGAAAGAGGAGGAGGAGGAGGAGGAGGAGAAGGAGGAGGAGAAGGAGGAGGAGGAGGAGGAGGAGGAGGAAAACAAGTGATCTTAAAGTGGTTGTGGATCTGCCGCCTCCTCCTCCTCCTCCTCTTCCTCCTCCTCCTCCTCCTCTTCTTCCTCCTCTTCTTTCACTCTCACCTTCATTACTTCCTTTCATTCTTATTCTCGACAAAGACAAACAAAAAAGAAAAAAAAAGAAAAGAAAATAGAAAAAGAGGAAAAATCAAGGCCATTTAAATCTATGTTAACAAAATGGCCTCTCTTCCTTTTTTCCCCTTCTCTTTTTTTTCCCTCCCTGAGCTAACGGGACAGGAGGAGGAGGAGGAGGAGGAGGAGGAGGAGGAGGAGGAGGAGGACGGAAGGGTGGAGATGGAAGAGGAGGAGGGCGGAGGTGAGAAGAGAGGAGAAGGGTAAAGAGAGGGAAGAAGAGAAGGGAGAGGAGTGGGAAGAGAAGAGGATAAGGGAGGAGAAGGATGAGGAGAAGAAGAGAGGGAAGGGTGGGAAGAAGAAGGGAAGGAAGGAAAATGAAAAGAAGAAGGGAAGAAGGAAGAGGAGAGAAGAAAGGAGAAAGAGGGATAGGAAAAAGATAGAAGATGGAAGGAAAGGGAAGGAAAAGAATGAATGAAGGAAAAGAGAAGAAGGAAGGAAGGAAAAGAAGATAGATGAAGGGAGATAAGGGAAGAAAAGAAGAGGAAAAGAGAAGGGAATGGAAGGAAAGAAGAGGAGAGAGAGAGAGAGAGAGAGAGAGAGAGAGAGAGAGAGAGAGAGAGAGAGAGAGAGAGAGAGAGAGAGAGAGAGAGAGAGAGAGAGAGAGAGAGAGAGAGAGAGAGAGAATGAGAGAGAGAAGAGGGAGATATCAGGAGGTAGATAAGAAAGGAAGGAGGAGGAACACAAAGAAACACAAAGGAAGAACAAACAACAGGAAAAGGAAAAGAAGGAGAAATCTGAGGTAGGTAAGAGAGGGAGGGAGGAGAGATAGAGAGGAAGAGGAGGAGGAGGAGGAAGAGGAAGGGGAGAGATAATAAAGAAGGTCGAAGGAAGAGGGAGAAGATTAACTTACCTGGAATTAATAAAGAAAAGGTGAAGGTTAAATTATTACTATTATTATTATTATTATTATTATTATTATTATTATTATTATTATTATTATTATTATTATTATTATTCACTTTCATCTCTTCATTTCCTTCATTTTCCTCCTCTTCTTCCTCTTCCTCTCTTCCTCCCATATTTTCATTCTCTTCTTCCTTTCCCTCTCTTCCTCTCCTTCATTTTCCCTCTTCTTCCTTTCCTTCTTCCTTTTCCTTCATTTTCGTAGTAGTAGTAGTAGTAGTAGTAGTAGTAGTAGTAGTAGTAGTAGTAGTAGAAGTAGTAGTGGTAGTGGTGGTGGTGGTGGTAGTAGTAGTAGTAGTAGTAGTAGTAAAAATAAAAGAAAACTCACAAAACTTAAGGATTTACGAGTGAAAGTAGGAGAAGAGAAGAAGAAAAAAAGAAGAAAAAGACGAAAATAATAAATGTAACCTCGCTATTTTTAAGATTTCGAAAGTCAGGAATAAAATTTACATGATCGACGAAACGGGAAATAAAGAAAGAAAAGAATAGGAGGAGGAGGAGGAGGAGGAGGAGAAATGGAGATAAGATGAAGGAGAGATAAAAGAGAAAGATTAATGTGAATGTTGGACCTTTTAAAATATCTCTGTGAGTTTGTTAATGAAGGGAAGGAGAATAAAGGAGAGGAGGAGAAGAGGAGGGAAAATGGAGGAAAGGAAGAAGAGAAGGAAAATATAGGACAAGAGAAGGAGAGGTAGAGAAGGAGAGGAAAGAAAGGATGTGAAGGAAAAGAGAAGGAAAATGAAGGAAATGAAGAGAAGGAAAATGATGAAATGGAAGAGAAGGAAAATATTGGAAAGGAAAAGATGAGAAAAGAGAAGGAAAAGAGAAGGAAAATGAAGGAAAGGAAGAGGAAAATGAAAATGAAAAAGGAAGAAGAGAGGGAAAATATAGAACAGAAGAAGGAGGAAAGGAAAAGAAGAAGGAAAATGAAGGAAGGGAAGAGAAGGAAGAAGAGAAAAGAAGAGAAAGAAATACGAAATGAAAGAAAAAAAGATAAATTGTTAGAGAGAAAGAAAGAGAAGAAAAAATGAAGAAAAAAATGAGAAAGAAAGAAAAAATGAAGTAAAAATATATAAAGAATAATCGAAAAAATGAGAAAGATAAAGATAAAAAAAGGAAAACAAGGAAAACAACAGCAAACAAATGTCCTAATATTATGCTAGACACACACACACACACACACACACACACACACACACACACACACACACACACACACACACACACACACACACACGTTTATTGTACAATCTTTGCATGAAGACATATAAGGGAGGAGGAGGAGGAGGAGGAGGAGGAGGAAGAGAAGGAGGAGCTGACTTTCCCTCCCTTCCTCCTCCTCCTCCTCCTCCTGTCTTTCCACTTTTTGTCACTCTTCCTCCTCCCCTCTTCTCCTCCTCCTCCTCCTCCTCCTCCTCCTGCAAGCACATTTCTCTTCCCTTCTCCCTCCCTTCCTTGCTCCCATTTCTCTCTCTCTCTCTCTCTAACGGTTCTATCCTTTTCTTCTCTTTCCTAAAACACAATTCTTCCTTCTTTCATTTCCTCCTCCTCCTCCTCCTCCTCCTCCTCCTCCTCCTCCTCCTCCTCCTCCCTTTAAATAATTCACTTTTATCAGATTCTTTACCTAGATACAGAAAAGATAAGAGAGAGAGAGAGAGAGAGAGAGAGAGAGAGAGAGAGAGAGAGAGAGAGAGAGAGAGAGAGAGAGAGAGAGAGAGAGAGAGAGAGAGAGAGAGAGAGAACTACATTACCAGCAAGCATACAATAGCAACAGAGAATTCGGGGCAAGACAGTGTTAGGCTATAAGGGTCAAGTTAATATATATTGAAAGATAATATTTTGACCTTTAAGGAAGACAGGTAAAATAATATGTGTGTGTGTGTGTGTGTGTGTGTGTGTGTGTGTGTGTGTGTGTGTGTGTGTGTGTGTGTGTGTGTGTGTGTGTGTGTGTGTGTGTGTGTGTGTGTGTGTGTGTGTGTGTGTGTGTGTGTGTGTGTGTGTGTGTGTGTAAGCTTGTTCGTCTTACTCTTTGTGGTAGTATTAGTAGTAAGAGAAGGAGGAGGAGGAGGAGGAGGAGGAGGAGAAGAGGGGAGAGGTCAAGGAGAAGGAAGAAAAGGTGAGGGGTGAGGGAGGGGCGAAGGAAAGGGAGGAAAGGTGAGGGGAGGAGGAGGAGGAGGAGGAGGAGGAGGAGGAGGAGGAGGAGGAGGAGGAGGAGGAGGAGGAGAAGGGAGGAGTAACGTGATTTTGGTGACCTGCATCTGTGGGAGGAGGAGGAGGAGGAGGAGGAGGAGGAGGAGGAGGGGGTTACGCTTAAGTGGATACGCCCCCTTTCTCTCTCTCTAATTCAATGGTTTTATCAGATTTCTCTCTTTTTTTCTCTTTTCTTTCCTTATCTTTATCTTTATCAGTTTATTTTTTGCTTCCTTTGTGG
>NC_066519.1:22268942-22278942 GCF_024679095.1 Eriocheir sinensis
TAATTAGAATTAGATTAGGTTAGGTTAGGTTAGGTTAGGTTAGGTTAGGTTAGGTGAGGTTATGCCAGGTGAGGTTATGCCAGGTGAGGTTATGCCAGGTAAGGTTATGCCAGGTGAGGTTATGCCAGGTGAGGTTATGCCAGGTGAGGTTATGCCAGGTGAGGTTATGCCAGGTAAGGTTATGCCAGGTGAGGTTATGCCAGGTGAGGTTATGCCAGGTTATGCCAGGTGAGGTTATGCCAGGTGAGGTTATGCCAGGTAAGGTTATGCCAGGTTAGGTTATGCCAGGTGAGGTTATGCCAGGTAAGGTTATGCCAGGTAAGGTTATGCCAGGTGAGGTTATGCCAGGTGAGGTTATGCCAGGTGAGGTTATGCCAGGTGAGGTTATGCCAGGTGAGGTTATGCCAGGTAAGGTTATGCCAGGTGAGGTTATGCCAGGTGAGGTTATGCCAGGTGAGGTTATGCCAGGTGAGGTTATGCCAGGTGAGGTTATGCCAGGTGAGGTTATGCCAGGTGAGGTTATGCCAGGTGAGGTTATGCCAGGTGAGGTTATGCCAGGTAAGGTTATGCCAGGTGAGGTTATGCCAGGTGAGGTTATGCCAGGTGAGGTTATGCCAGGTGAGGTTATGCCAGGTAAGGTTATGCCAGGTGAGGTTATGCCAGGTAAGGTTATGCCAGGTGAGGTTATGCCAAGTGAGGTTATGCCAGGTAAGGTTATGCCAGGTGAGGTTATGCCAGGTAAGGTTATGCCAGGTGAGGTTATGCCAAGTGAGGTTATGCCAGGTGAGGTTATGCCAGGTGAGGTTATGCCAGGTGAGGTTATGCCAAGTGAGGTTAGGTTAGGTTAGGTTAGGTTAGGTTAGGTTAGGTTAGGTGAGGTTATGCCAGGTGAGGTTATGCCAGGTGAGGTTATGCCAGGTGAGGTTATGCCAGGTGAGGTTATGCCAGGTGAGGTTATGCCAGGTAAGGTTATGCCAGGTGAGGTTATGCCAGGTAAGGTTATGCCAGGTGAGGTTATGCCAGGTGAGGTTATGCCAGGTGAGGTTATGCCAGGTGAGGTTATGCCAGGTAAGGTTATGCCAGGTAAGGTTATGCCAGGTGAGGTTATGCCAGGTAAGGTTATGCCAGGTAAGGTTATGCCAGGTGAGGTTATGCCAGGTGAGGTTATGCCAGGTAAGCATATGCCACGTCAGTAAATGCCAGGTGAGGTTATGCCAGGTAAGGTTATGCCAGGTGGAGGTTATGCCAGGTAAGGTTATGCCAGGTGAGGTTATGCCAGGTGAGGTTATGCCAGGTAAGGTTATGCCAGGTAAGGTTATGCCAGGTAAGGTTATGCCAGGTGAGGTTATGCCAGGTGAGGTTATGCCAGGTGAGGTTATGCCAGGTGAGGTTATGCCAGGTGAGGTTATGCCAGGTGAGGTTATGCCAGGTAAGGTTATGCCAGGTAAGGTTATGCCAGGTGAGGTTATGCCAGCTGAGGTTATGCCAGGTTATGCCAGGTGAGGTTATGCCAGGTGAGGTTATGCCAGGTGAGGTTATGCCAGGTAAGGTTATGCCAGGTGAGGTTATGCCAGGTGAGGTTATGCCAGGTGAGGTTATGCCAGGTGAGGTTATGCCAGGTGAGGTTATGCCAGGTGAGTCGGGCCAGGCTGAGTGACGCGAGCATCGTTCCCACAATTTCACTCCCCGGAGCAGCTGAGGTGAGTCGGCAGTAATTACAGGTGCGCCGCCCTCTCTGTACTTACCTGCGCCCGTAACTCTCGCAGGTGTGCCAACGAGTGAGTGTAGCTACAGGTTAATTAGGCGCCCCATAGACTGTGATGGCCCTTGTATACAGGTGGGATATCAGGTGGAGAGGGGAAGGGAAAGGGAAGGAGGGGGGAGATAGAGGGAAGGGGAAGGAGAGGGAAGGGGAGGGAGGAGGAGGAGTATGTAGAAGTAGTAGTAGTAGTAGTAGTAGTAGTAGTAGTAGCAGTAGTAGTAGTAGTAGTAGTAGTAGTAGTAGTTAGAGGAAGAAGAAGAAGAAGAAAAAGAAGACGAGGAGGAAAACAGTAGAAATGGTAGTTGTAGTAGTAGTAGTAGTAGTAGTAGTAGTAGTAGTAGTAGTAGAAGCAGTAGTAATAGAAGTAGCAGTGTTCCCTTCCCTTCCCTTCTCCAACCACCAGCCTCCTTCAATCCTCCTCCTCCTCCTCCTCCTCCTCCTCCCTACCATTACCTAGGTTATATTTTTTATGATATATTTCTTGCTAGTCTTCCCCTGAGACATCTTTGCCTCCGGGGTGTGGGGGGGCGGGGGGAAAGGGGAGGAGGGGAGGGAGGGGTGGTAGTGGTGGTGGTGGTGGCGTTGGTGGGAAAAAGATTATAGCCGTGGTGGTGGTGGTGGTGGTGGTGGTGGTGGTAAATGGAGGAGGAGGAGGAGGAGGAGATAAAGAAAGAAGAGGAGGAGAAGGAAGATAAAGAAATCAGAGGAAGAGGAGAAGATAAAGACGAAGAGGAGGAGGAGGAGATAAAGAAAGAAGAGGAGGAAGAGGAGAAGATAAAGACGAAGAGGAGGAGGGGGATAAAGAAAGAAGAATAGGAGGAGGAGGAGATAAAGAAAGAAGAGGAGGAAGAGGAGAAGATAATGAGGAGGAGGAGATAAAGAGGAGAAAAAGAAAGAAATAGAGTAAGAAGAGAAATAGGAAGATAAAGAAACACAAAAAGAGGAAGAGAAAGAAAGAGAAGAGAAAGAGAAAATAGAGAAGGAGAAAAAGGATGATAAAGAAGAGGAAAAGGAGGAAGAGACGAAAAGAAGAGGAGGAGAAGGAGGAAGAGACAAAAAGAAGAGGAGAGAGAAAAAGATAAAGAAAGAGGGAGAGATAAAAGAAGAGAGGAATAAAAAGGGAGAGATAAAAGAAAGAAGGAATAAAAAGAGGAGGATAAAGAGGAAGAAGAGGAAGACAAAGAAAGGGGAGATAGAGAAAGAGACAATGAAGAGGAGAGGAGAAAGAGGTAGAAAAAAGAGAAAAGGGAAAAGAAAAAAATAAACAGCAGAAGTAGTAGTAGTAGTAGTAGTAGTAGTAGTAGTAGTAGTAGTAGTAGTACCAATAGTAGCATCATCCCCATCGTCATCATCAGTAAAGACAGGTAGCCAGCACGGAGCGGCATTACCTGGCCAATTAGCGGAGCGGACACAGGTAACTTCCACGCTAATCACCTTTACCTTGAAGAATGGACAGGTGAGTGGAGGAGGAGGTGGAGGAAAGGTAGGGAGGAAGGGAAGTAAGTGGAGAAAAGGTAGGTAGGTAATATGGGTAGGTGGAGGAAAGAGGGAGAGAAATGAAGGAAGGAAGGAAGGAAGGAAGGAAGGAAGGAAGGAAGAGAGAGAGAGAGAGAGAGAGAGAGAGAGAGAGAGAGAGAGAGAGAGAGAGAGAGAGAGAGAGAGAGAGAGAGAGAGATACGAAAGTGTAATAACAAGTGGAAAAGAGGAAAAAAAATGGATAAATGAATAAATATGAAGAATAAAAGATAAAAAAAATACAAAAGATTGAGATTAACACACACACACACACACACACACACACACACACACACACACACACACACACACACACAGCATCCACCTCTCGTCCACCTCCCAATCCACCTCTTGATCCACTCTTCCACCTGTTGATTAGGCATTGGTCACAGGTAGAAAGGGTGAGTCTGATGGGAGCTTGGCAGGACAGGTAAGGGAACGGTGAAAAAAAGGGAGACTGACCAGGTGAGAGAGAGAGAGAGAGAGAGAGAGAGAGAGAGAGAGAGAGAGAGAGAGAGAGAGAGAGAGAGAGAGAGAGAGAGAGAGAGAGAGAGAGAGAAGAGAAGAGAAGAGATAAGAGAAGAGAAAAAAAGAGAATAAAGAAGAGAAGAGCGAGAGAGAGAGAGAGAGAGAGAGAGAGAGAGAGAGAGAGAGAGAGAGAGAGAGAGAGAGAGAGAGAGAGCTACTGTGGTCAAAGGGTTAAGAAGGGTTAAGGGATTTGAAAGGGTAGAATAGAACATGATAAATGGGGGAGGAGGAGGAGGAGGAGGAGGAGGAGGAGGAAGAGGAGGAGGAGGAGGAGGTAATAGAGGGTTATGAATGGGTAATGATAAAGGAAGAGAAAGGGGAAGAGGTTGAAATGAATGATGAATGGAGGAGGAGAGGAAGAAGAGGAGGAGGAGGAGGAGGAGGAGGAGGAGGAGGATGAAATAAGAAAAAAAAACAATTAAATGAAAAAAAAAGGAAGTGAGTTGCATGTATGTGTGTGTGTGTGTGTGTGTGTGTGTGTGTGTGTGTGTGTGTGTGTGTGTGTGTGTGTGTGTGTGTGTGTGTGTGTGTGTGTGTGTGTGTGTGTGTTCGTGTGTGTGTGTGCGTCTCCAGGTAGTAACTGGAAGGCGCCTCTGAGAATGTCTTCCTCCTCCTCCTCCTCCTCCTCCTCCTCCTCCTCCTCTTCTCCTTTTCATCTCCCTCTCTTATTATCATTCCTCCCTCATCTCCCATTTCCTCTTCTTCTTCTTCTTCTTCTCTTTCTCTCCTCTCCCTCCACTACCTTACTTTTTTTCCTCCATATTTTTATCCTAATTGCTCCATTTCTCCTTACTTTTATTCCTCCTCCTCCTCCTCCTCCTCCTCCTCCTCTTCCTCCTTATTCGTCTTCTTTCTCTTCCTCTTTTTATCTTCACCTTCCTCTTCTTCCATATTTTTTTTCTGCCTCTTCTCTTATATAATTTTCTTTTGATTTCCTCCTCTTCCTCCTCCTCTTCCTCCTCTTCTTTTCTCCTTCTTCTTTCAGTATCTCCTCCTCTTTCCCTTCATTTCTTTCTCCTCCTCCTCCTCCTCCTCTTCCTTCTCCTCCTCTTCCTGCTCCACTTTTTCTTTCTGCATTTCCTCCTCTTTCCCTCCATTTCTTTCTCCTCCTCCTCCTCCTCCTCCTCCTCATTCGCTATGCTCTTCCTCTCTTTTACTATCCCTTCTCTTCTTTCCTCCTCCTCTTCCTCTTCCTCCTCCTTTTTTATCTCCATCGTCTTCCACATCATCACCTCTCTCTCCTCTTTTATAATTCTTCACATGATTTCCTCCTCCTCTTCCTCCTCCTCCTCCTCCTCCTCCTCCTGCACACTTTTTACCTGTGTTCCTCGCTCGGGTTGTCACACAATTAGCGACAGGTAATGACAGGTGAGCCGAGGGGTCAGGCGAGGTCACGAGGCAGCAGAGGCGGGGTCAAAGGTCATGGGGGTTGGGGGGTGAGGGTTGGATGGGGGAAATTGGGGTTGTGGGTGGGGGGGTGTTGTGTGTGTGTGCGTGTGTATGTGTGTTAAAATTTCTAGATCTATTTTTTTTCCTTCAATATTTTTTTTCCTTATATTTTCTTGCCCATTTTCTTTCTTCCTATCTTTTATTGTTTCCCTTCCTCTCTCCCTCCTCGTCATACCATCTTCCTCTCTCTCTCTCTCTCTCTTCTAATTCCCTCCGTCATCTTCTTTTTCCTCCACTATCTCCATTTTTCCTTAGTTCTTCTTCTTCTTCTTCTTTATTTCTTCCATATTCCCTTTCTCTCTTTATCCTCCTCCTCCTCTTCCTCTTTTTCTCTAACTTAATCTTATTTCCTCTATCCACCTCTTCTTCTCTCCTTCTCCATATTCTTTATTTTTTTCCATACTTCTTTGATCTCTCTCTCTCTCTCTCTCTCTCTCTCTCTCTCTCTCTCTCTCTTTATCAATTACCTTCTCTCCCTCCTCCTCTCTCCCTTCTCCCTTAATTCTCTCACGCCCTAATTTCAACACAATCTCCCCCTCCCGCCCCCCTCTTGCCCCCTCCCCCCCCTAAATTTACCTTCAATCAACACTACATATCCTCCTCCTCCTCCTCCTCCTCCTCCTCCTCCTCTTCACTACCTCAGGAGCAGAAAAATCGTGATGAACAGGTAATCTCCATCTCCTCCTCCTCCTCCTCCTCCTCTTCCTCCTCCTCCTCCTCCTCCTCCTCCTCCTTCCTTCCCCTTCCCTCAGGCACTGATTTAGAACACGCAGATGGATGTGTGTGTGTGTGTGTGTGTGTGTGTGTGTGTGTGTGTGTGTGTGTGTGTGTGTGTGTGTGTGAACGTGCACTTAAAAAAATATAGATAAAGAAAAAAAAGAAAAATTGATAAAGATTAATAGATAGAAGAGAAGAAAATAAAGAGATGGAGAAAAATGAAGAAAACAAAGACAATAAAGAAAAGAAAGTAGGAGAAAAACAAAGAAAAGAAAGTAAAAGATAAATAAAGACAAGAAAAATAAAGAAAAGAAAGTCAAAGAAAAGTAAAAAAAGACAAAATATTAAGAAAAAACAAACATATAAAAGAAAATGAAAGAGATGAAGAAAAAAATGAAAAAAATGAAAGAGAGATAAAGAAAAAGAGAGATAATAAAGAGAGAAAATAAAGCTAACTCACATCATTCAGCGAGGACGAAGAAGCCGAGGAAGATAATCTGAAAGGAAAGGGAAAGTAATGTTAATAATAATAATAATAATAATAATAATAATAATAATAATAATAATAATAATAACAAGAAGAAGAAGAAGAAGAAGAAGAAGAAGAAGAAGAAGAAGGAGAAGAAAAGAAAGAAAAGGAAGAGGAAGAGAGAAGAAAAAACAGAAGAAATAGAAGAGGGAAGGAAGAAGGAAGGAAGAAGACGAAAGGAGGAAGAGGGAAGAAGAGGAAGAAGAAGAGGGTTCGTGAGAGGACATAGATGGTCACTACCTTACACACACACACACACACACACACACACACACACACACGCAAAAACAAGTCTTCCTCCTCCTACTCCTCCTCCTCCTCCTCTTCCATTCCCATGCCCAGGAGTCCATTTTTACCTCAAGGGAAGAAGACGAGGAAGAGGAGGAGGAGGAGGAGGAGGAGGAGGAGGACGAGGAGGGTCAGTTGTGGTCAGTGATTGCGTGTAATCCTCAGGGAAATGCGTGCAGGAGGAGGAGGAGGAGGAGGAGGAGGCGGAGGAGGAGGAGGAAGAGGAGGAGGAGGCGGAGGAGGAGGAGGGAAGTTAAAATGAGATGGACTGGGAAAGGTTTGTGAGATTGGAGGAAAAAAAGAGAGGATGAGGAAGAGGAGGAGGAAGGAGAGGAGAAAGAAGAGGAGGGAGAAGAAGAAGAAAATGATGATGAAGAAGAAGAAGAAGAAGAAAAAGGAAAATGATGATGATGGAAGATAATGATAAAGAAAAAGAAGAAAAAGAAGAAGAAGAAGAAGGAAGAAGAAGAGGAGGAAGATGAAGAAGAGGAGGAAGAAGAAGAGAAGGAAGAGGAGGAGGAAGAAGAGACGAGCAAAAAGGAAAAGGATGACTAAGTAAATTAAATTGAGAGAGAGAGAGAGAGAGAGAGAGAGAGAGAGAGAGAGAGAGAGAGAGAGAGAGAGAGAGAGAGAGAGAGAGAGAGAGAGAGAGAGAGAGAGAGAGAGAGAGAGAGAGAGAGAGAGAGAGAGAGAGAGAGAGAGAGAGAGAGAGAGAGAGAGCGTCAGACAAGAAAAAAATGCAAATAAACAAAAAAGTGAAGCAAACAAACAAACAAACAAACAACTTGAGAGCAACGGGTTCCCACGGGTGCAAGAAGAGGAGGAGGAGGAGGAGGAGGAGGAGGAGGAGATGAGTGGTCACCTCCGCTTGCCCACGAACTTCTGACATGCCTCCCTCCTCCTCCTCCTCCTCCTTCTCCTCCTTACCTGGGTCACCTTGGGGCAGGTCAAAGGTCAGACTCTCCCCTCCCACCCAGGTCAACATTGCCTCCTCCTCCTCCTCCTCCTCCTCCTTCCTTCTCCTCCTTTTAAGAGACACATGAAGGAGAGCAAGTTGTAATACACGAGAGAGAGAGAGAGAGAGAGAGAGAGAGAGAGAGAGAGAGAGAGAGAGAGAGAAATAGTTATTCCTTTTTATAATGTCACTTGATTCCCACGGCTTCACCTTTGACCGAGAGAGAGAGAGAGAGAGAGAGAGAGAGAGAGAGAGAGAGAGAGAGAGAGAGAGAGAGAGAGAGAGAGAGAGAGAGAGAGAGAGAGAGAGAGAGAGAGAGAGAGAGAGAGAGAGAGAGAGATTGACTCCGCATTCCTTTCATCTTCTATGTTGAAAGTGGAAGGAAAGGGAGGAAAAGAGGGAGGGAGAGAGAGAGAAGGGAGGGAAGGGAGGAAAGGGAGGGGCGAAGGTCAGTAGGAATGGAGAGAAGAAAAAACAAAACAAAAAATGTGAAAGTATGAAAAGGAGGAAAAAATGAATAAAAGATGAATGAAAAGGAGAATAAGAGGAGAGAGGGAGAGAAAAGAGGGAGGGAGAGGAGAGGGAGAGAAACAAGGGAAGGAGAGAAGGAGGTAAGATAAAAGATAACAAAGATATGAAAAGGAAGAAAAGGAAGAGAAGGAGGAAGAGGAGGAGGCAAGGAGAGGAGGAAGAGGAGGAGGAGAGAACGCAGGCTGAGGAGGAAGAGGAGGAGAGAACGCAGACTGAGGAGGAGGAGGAGGAGGAGGAGGAGGAGGAGGAGGGAGAGAGGGAAAAGATGGAGGATCGAATAAGAAAAAAAGAAAGAAAATGTAAGAGAAAAGTTAAAAGATATTACATGCATTTCAATCTCTCTCTCTCTCTCTCTCTCTCTCTCTCTCTCTCTCTCTCTCTCTCTCTCTCTCTCTCATTTCAGGATGTAAGGAATTTGTCCAAAGCGAGAGTGGAGGAAATATTTTATGTGCGTGACAAGGAGGGAGAGAGGGAGAGAAGGAGGGAGAGAAGGAGAGGAGAAGGAGGAGGAAGGAGAGAGAGGAAGGAAGGGAAGGAGAAGGGGAAGAAGGAAGGAGGAAGGAGAGAAGGAAGAAGGAGGAGGAGAAAGAAGGAGGGAAGAAGGAGGAAGAAAGGAGGATGAAGAAGAAAAGAAAAAGAAAAGGAAATAAAAAAGGAAGGAAGGATAGAAAAGAAAGAAGAGAAAAGGGAGGAAGGAAGGAAGGAAGGAAGGAAGGGAGGAAGGAAGGAGAGGAGGGAAGAAGAGAGGAAGAAAGAGAAGAAATAAAGAAGGGAGAAGGAGGAAGAAAAGGAAGAAGGGAGGGGGGGAAGGAAGAAGGGAGGAGGGAAGAAGGAAGAAGGGAAGAAGGAAGGAAGGAAGGAAGGAAGGGATGAAATAAAGGAAAAAGGAGAATGAAAAATGACTTCTTTATATAATTTTTCTTTCCATTTTCTTTCTTTCTCTAAGGTCCTCCTCCTCCTCCTCCTCCTCCTTCTCCTCCTCCTCCTCCTCCTTCCATGTACCATTTTCCATCTTCTTTATACAATTTTCCTTTCCGTTTTCTCTCTTTCTTTCTTCTTTCCTTCCCTCTCTTTCTTCCTTCCTCTCCTTTCTTTCTCTCCTTTCTCTTCTTTCTCTTCTATCCTTCCTTCTTTTTATTTCTTGCTATTTCTTCCTTTTTTCATCATTTTCTTTCTATTATTCATATTCTTGTGCTATTTTCTTTGTTTTTATTCTAAGGTCCTCCTCCTCCTCCTCCTCCTCCTCCTCCTCTTCCTTCTCTTCCTTTATGTCTACGGCCTGCTGTTCTGCTGTTCATGTTTCCTTTTCCGTCTCCTGTTTCTCCTTTCCCTTTTTCTTCTTCTCTCCCCCCCTCTACCCCCTACCCCCCCCCGCCACCGCTTGCACAGGTATCACGTCCCCGCCAGGTGTGCCCAGGTAGGAGTGTCCGCGCGTCCCTTTAATCACCTCTCACCTGGCGGACACGTGCCCAGGTGAGGCCGCGCGTCCCTGGTTACCTGCCGCCCACCTGAGACACGGGGACAGATACACCTAGATATCGGTATGGATGGGAGAGAAAGAAAGGGGGAGAGTGGGGGGGGGAGAGGGGGAGTGGGGAGAGGATTAAGAAGGAAGGAAGAGAGGGAGAGGAATAAGGAAGAAGGGAGGAAGAGAGACAACGGAGGGAGAATAAGGAGGGAAGGGAGTGGGGAGAGAGGATTAAGAAGGAAGGAAGAGACGGAGGAA
>NC_066519.1:22283942-22286442 GCF_024679095.1 Eriocheir sinensis
TATTGTATTCTATTTATTTCTATCTTTTCGTCTATTTATTATTGTGTGGTGGTGGTGGTGGTGGTGGTGTTGGGCATCTCTTAGTGGGCACAGCTGGGTAGTGGTGGTGGTGGTGGTGGTGGCGTCACTTGTCCCCTCTCCCCCCCCTCCCCCTCCCTCTCTCTCTCTCTCCCTCTCCCTCTCCCTTCCTCCTTCCTTCCGTCCTTCCTCCCCCCCCCTCCTCCTCCTCCTCCCCTGTTCCCTCCCTTTTCCCTCTACCACGTGTTGCTTCTCTCCTCTCTCTCTCTCTCTTACCTTTGCTTAATTAATTGTATACTATTTCCTCCAAACACACACACACACACACACACACACACACACACACACAGGTAGGTGGGTCACTCATTACTGTATACCTTACCTGTGTGTGTGTGTGTGTGTGTGTGTGTGTGTGTGTGTGTGTGTGTGTGTGTGTGTGTACCTGTATTTTCTCTTTATTTTTTCATTCTATTTACGTAAAAGATCCATTGTTTTTTTTTTGTTTTTTTTTTGTATTATTTTGGTATTGGAAAAACTTGATAACTAACCTAAAATTACCCTTATTAAGTTCCCTATTATCTTCCCCATGTTCTTACCTATCATCTTCCCCATGTTCTTACCTATCATCTTACCTATCATTTTCCTAATTGTCTTACCTATCATCTTACCTAATACCTTACCTAATGCCTATATCTTTTACCCATTAACTCACCTAACTGTATTATAATCAACAAAACACAATCTATATTTTCCTTACCTATCTACCTGTGTCTACCTTTAATTAACCTGTTACTACTACTACTACTACTACTAACAATGCAAGGTGTGTGTGTGTGTGTGTGTGTGTGTGTGTGTGTGTGTGTAACAGGTACCTAATCGATTACAACAGGGAGGAGGAGGAGGAGGAAGAACGAGGAGGAGGAGGAGGAAGAAGAAGGAAAGAAGGAAAGAAGGAAGAAGAGGAGGCGGAAGGAGAGAAAAAAAATCATACATTATTTCTATCCTTCCTTCCTTCCTATTCTTCCTAGTTATGGATAGGAGGAAACTAGGACAGGGAGGGAAGGTAGGGACGCTGCAGGAGGAGGAGGAGGAGGAGGAGGAGGAGGAGGAGGAGCCGTGGGAGAGAAGGAAGCATCTGGCCACCAGCTGCCTTCGCGCACACACACAGCTGCCGGGCCAGACTGACGCCACAAGACTACCCTACCCACATACCCTCCCTTATTTTCCCTCATATCTCCCTTCTCCCTTGCCCTATGTTATTCTCCCTTAATATGTTGATAGCCAAAGGGTGTGTCTAAGTTCATGCAGGAGGAGAGGTGGATAGGTGGAGGTGGAAGAGCAGGAGAGTGGAGGAAAGTGAGGTGACCCGCTGGAGGGATGTCCGACGCGCGGGTCTTGTCCGTCACACCTGCCAATGGTTACCAGGTGTCGCCGTTTCTTTCTCTCTCGTGTGTGTTGATATTTTTACGAGGAGGAAAATGTGCGTATGAGAGAGAGAGAGAGAGAGAGAGAGAGAGAGAGAGAGAGAGAGAGAGAGAGAGAGAGAGAGAGAGAGAGAGAGAGAGAGAGAGAGAGAGAGAGAGAGAGAGAGAGAGAGAGAGAGAGAGAGAGAGAGAGAGAGAGAGAGAGAGAGAGTAAACTACCTCCCTTCCTTCACCTATTTCCCTTTAAATAGGCCAAAATTGAGGTAGATTCGGAAATAATAAAAAAAATAAGGTAAGGTACATTTAGGTAAGTTAGGTAAGGTAATTTAGGTAAGGGTCATTTAGGTAAGGTTAGTTTGGGATAAGTTAGGTAAGGTAAGGGTAGGTTAGTGCAGGTTTAGGGTAAGGTAGGTTAGGTAAGGTAAGGTAATATAAGTAAAGTAAATCGAGTGTAAGGTAAGTTGGACAGGTAAGGTAAATAAGGTAAGTTAAGTACGGTAATTTAGGTAAGGTAAGTTAGGTAAGGTAATTAGGTAAGTATAGTTTAAGTTCGGTAAGGTAAGGGTAGGTTAGGGCAGGGTTAGGGTAAGGTAGGTTAGGTAAGGTAAGGTAAGTCACGAGTAAGGTAAATGTAGGGTAAGTTGGTTAGGTAAGGTAAGGCAATAGAGGTAAGGTAAGTCTAGTGTAAGGTAAATTTAAGGTAGATTAGGTAAGGTAAGGTAAGTCCAGTGTAAGGTAAGTTTAAGGTAGGTTTAAGGTAAGTTAGGAAAGGAAAGTTTAATCATGGTGAGTTAGGTAAGGTAAGTTAGGTAAGGCAAGTATAGGTTAAGGTAAGTTAGGTGAGGTAAGTTAGGTAAAGTAAGTTTAAGGTGAATTAAGTTGAGGTAAGTTAGGTAATAAAGTTTAATCAAGGTAAGTTAGATAAGGTAAGTTAGGTAAGGCAACTATAGGTTAAGGTAAGTTAGGTAAGGTAAGTTAGGTAAAATAAGTTTAAGGTGAATTAGGTTGAGGTAAGTTAGGTAATAAAGTTTAATTAAGGTAAGTTAGATAAGGTAAGT
>NC_066519.1:22292968-22302968 GCF_024679095.1 Eriocheir sinensis
CTAATGAATAAAATTAACGCAATAACACTAACTTGACAAAACGAAAGACGCAAAACGACCCAATTTTCGAACCTTCACCCCAAAAAGGTTAAAAGGTGTTCAATCACATAAATTTTACTCCGGCGTGGGATCGCTAAAAGGAAACCCTAAATATCACGCCAAATGACCCGATTCTTTTTTACTCTTTTGAACACCCAAAATATATACAAATAAACTCTCTCTCTCTCTCTCTCTCTCTCTCTCTCTCTCTCTCTCTCTCTCTCTCTCTCTCTCTCTCTCTCTCTCTCTCTCTCTCTCTCTCTCTCTCTCTCTCTTACCCTATTCCTTATAAATACCTTCCTCCCCTCACCTTTCCTTACACACACACACACACACACACAGGTGGGCGGCAGGGTGCATACTAATCATCAAAACAATGCATATTCAAGCAGGTAAAATCGAAGACGCCCGGAATACACCTGTTTATTTACCTGTTTGTTGCTACCTGCTGACACTGATCACGCCGTCTTACCTTTCCCTGTTTCCTTCCCTTTCCTTTCTCCGTTTCCCTTGATTTCCTGCTTAGTGACCCTGTCCTTCCTGTTTTCCTCCTTTCCTTCTCCAAGTTTCGTTCATTTTCTGTTAAGTGACTTTTCCCTTCCGCTCTCCCTCCTTCCGTGCTTATCATTATTTACTCCCTCATTTCTTCCTTGCGTCCTTTCTTTCCTCCTTTCCTTCATTCCCTGCGTAAATATCCCTTCCTCCCTCTTTTCCATGTTTTCCTATATTCCCTCCCTCCCTCTTCCTCTGTTTTCCTTCCTTCCATTCTTCCTTGCCTCCCCTCCTTCCTCCCTGCTTCCATTCATCCCCTCCATAAAGATCCCCTCCTTCCTCTTTCCCATGCATTTAAGATAAATTCCCTCCCATCTTCCTTCCCTCCCTCCTTTTTTTGCGTCCCTTCTTCCTCCATCCTTTCCTTCTTTCCCTGCTTAAAGATCCCTTCCTCCCTCGATTCCCTCCCTTCTCTGCTTTCCTATATTCCCTCCCTTCCTCCTTCCTTCCTTGCTTGCTTGCTTTCCTTTCTTCTCTCCCTGCTTTCCGGTCTTCCTCCTTTCTAGTTCCATCCCTCCATCCACGCTTCCAAGTCTCTCCTCTCTGGCCCTGCATAGTGACAGCGGCACCTACCTATTGTGTACGTGGCACCGTCGATCTGGAAGGTGGCACTTTTGCACCTGTTGAAGGGTCGTGCGGCTCGGCTCATGATGTCGGTTGTTGCTTGGTCGTGACGGAGATACGTTGGCAGGAGCACCAGGAGTATGAAGGTCAAGTTTGGGGGCAGAGAGGGAGCGTGTAGGCTAAAGTATAAGGAGCAGGAGAAGGAAGTGCAGTCAGAGAGGAGGAACTAATTGGCTGGAGGGCAAAGATTTTAATACGTCGAGAGCAAAGGAGAGAGAAAATGAGAGGGAGGGAGGGAAAGAAAAAGAGAATATCAAATATTCAGCGAAAAGGTTAAAGAACACCTACGCCGCCTTTGTAGAGCTAGCAAAAGAGGAGAAAATAGGAAAAAGAAAGATAAAGAAAGAAAAAGAGAAAAATAGGAGAGGAGGAAAAGGAAGAGGAGGATGAAGGGGACGGAGGGGAGGCCAGGTATGACAGGTGCGGCGTCTAGAAGGGCGGAGGGCGGAGGCGGCGACGTGGAACAGAAACCAGGGCGTGTGTTGAGGCCACACTCATGCTTCACGCTGCCTCACGCTGCTGCTGACGATGGTGCTGCTGCCCGGGGCCTCGGCGGGGCGGCAGCGGGGGGACATCAGGGGGAAAGAGATAGCGGAGAGCAGGAGGCGGCTACACTGGCGTTCTCAAAGTAGTCAACCTACATCTGGCACTGTTATGCGTGTCCTCGCGTGGCGCCGGCTGGGAGGTCACTGGCGGGATGACCCTGACGGAGCGTCTCTGACGGGTCGCCGCTTACAAGGCAGCACAATCTGGGCGGTGCGTGACGGGTCGGCGCCGCGTCATCGCCGTGCATTAACAGTCCCGTGAGAGTCGTCCTCGAGGGTGTCGTCGCCGCGGCTTCCTCTCGGGATGTGGAGGTCGTGGGGGACGGAAAACTTCACCCAAAACACTGCCGGTGGGGGGGGGGGGGAATGGTGCCTGGAGGAGTGCCAATGAAGGTACGGCGCTGCTGGGTCAGAGTGCCTCAGGGTGCCTCGTGCGTCCCCTGCCTGGCACTGTGCGGGAGGGAGGCTGGCCGCGGCGCCTCGGGGGAGCGGTGGACCGGGGCGCTGTGTCGCTGTAGCCGCGGAGGAGGGTCTGGCCACACGCGCAGCCTTGGAAACCCGACCCACATGCAGGACACTTGCCGAAGGACCCTCTGGCGCTCCTACACTGACCCCCTGGCGAGCTGGGCCTTTGGTAGGACGTGCGGGAGTGACAAGCCTTCCCTTGGGACTGGCGAGGCGCAGGGCACTGGTAAGGGACGGGAGGTGAGCGGATGGCGGGGACGGGAGGAGCAACGAGGAGGAGGGTCACTCACAGAAAAGCGGCGCCAACAGGACCGACGCACCGATCGCGACCTGCCGCGCGAACACACTAACCTAGAATCCCTCTCGCCTCCCTCCACCATCACCACCACCACAACCACGCGCACCACATGCCGCCGCCACCACCACCACCAACGTCGCCTGAGCCGCCGCCACGCCCACCACACCCACTACGCCCACATTGGTTCTCTCATACAGGCCCCGAAGCACCTCTTTCACCGACCCATTCACGTCATTTAGCAGGAATGGCTTTTATCGAAGTATTTACAGCCGCACCAATGCTACACTTAGGGGTTCATTCACTTAGATGGACACTTTGGACACAACACTTGTACCCATGTAGCAACCAGCACACACACACACACACACACACACACACACACACACACACACACACCAGAGAGATAGAGAGAGGGCAGAGCGATTCAGAAAAAGAAAACTGTAACAAAAAACAGGAGGTCAACACATCAGCTCAATCACCAAGATATATTGCACGGTGGCTACACTCTCTCTCTCTCTCTCTCTCTCTCTCTCTCTCTCTCTCTCTCTCTCTCATACCAAACTTTACCCTCAGCCAAGCAAGGAATCACAAGAAGCGTTGGCGAGGTGTGAACAAGACGCTTCGTTAGTGAGGAGGAAGTGAGGGCGTGAAGGCGGCAATGGGGAGGCAGTGGTGACAGTGGTGATGATGTTGCTGCTGCTGATGGGGGCGGCGGTGATGGGCGTGATGATGGGATGTAACAAGTGATGGAGGTGGGGAGAGTGATGATGGAGGTGCCGAGGGTGACGCTGGTGATGAAGGTAATTGCGCGCGGTGGTGGAGGTGGAGGTGAGAGTGGAGGGGTGGGTGGAGAGGTGAGTGTGCAGTTGAGGGTGAGTGGAAAGGTGTTGGGCTCTGTAATCAAGACGCCACTGTAACTCAACTTGATCATTCCTTTTTTTAGTATCCGAGCTTTTTATAGGAAGAGGAAGTTACTGGCCTGATTATTCGCTTGTTTTATTCTTAAATTTGTCGATCTTTCTCTCCTATAAGATAAAACAGGAAGGGAGCCAGAGATGGAGAGTAAAAATTAGGTAAAATAAGTAAAAATGAGGTAAGGGTAAGGTACGTTAGAATTGGGTTACATTAGGTTACGTTAGGTTAGATTAGTACAAGACAGGTGACGTGAAACTACAAGTAAGAGATGGAACGTTAGTGCAGTGAAAAACATTAGGGTTAGGTTAGGTTAGGTTAGATTATAATGAGTAAGGAGATGCAAGGTGATACTTGGTTGAGAAGCTGACCAACCAAGGAAGAAATGCAGAAATAAAGGTTAGGTAAGGTGAGAGTAGGTGAAAATAGTGATTACAGGTGCAAGGTGAGCGTGGGATACCTATGTTTACAACTCCACGTTCACTGTGTACTGCAACCCATCACCTGGCTCTCAACGGCGCTGTGCAGGTGTGTGTGTGTAGGTGTGTGTGTGTGTGTGTGTGTGTGTGCGTGTGTGTGTGTGTGTGTGTGTGTAATTCACCTCTTGGTCTGCTGCGGGTCTCTCTCGAGACAGCCAGCCGTTCCCCTACGGAAGAGCACAGAGCTCGTAGTACCGATCTTTGGGTAGGACTGAGACCACTCACACACAACACACCGCGACAACGAGGTCACAACTCCTTGCCTGACGTCGCGTACCTACTCACTGCTAGGTGAACAGGGGCTACACGTGAAAGAAGATAAACCCAACTTATCTTCGCCCGGCCGGGGAATTGAACCCCGGTCCTTCTGGTTGTGAGCCAGACGCTCTACCACTGAGCTACCGGGCCGTGTGTGTGTGTGTGTGGGCATAGAAAACATCATTTGGAAGAATCTTAATAACAGGCATAAAGGAGTCAGAGGGGGGGATGAGTAGGAGGAATATGCCCAGAATCGTCTAGGGTGGAGTTCTTACAGAAAGTTTGAGCGAAGAGTTCACACTTAGAGAGAGATGAGACGGCAGTGATGCCGTCAGGGTCAAGGAGAGGAGGGAAAGAGGAAGAAGTGAAATTGGAGGAGATATTTTTGGCTAGATGCCAGAAGTCACGGGAAAAATTAGAAGAAGCAAGGTGTTGACATTTTCTATTAATAAAAGAAGTTTTGGTAAGTCGGAGAATAGATTTGGCACGATTCCGGGCTGAAATGTAAAGGTCAAAGTTAGTGGGAGTTCGAAGGCTCTGGAACCTTTTGTGAGCTGCCTCTCTATCTTTAATTAATAGCACGAGAACAAGCGTGATTAAACCAAGGCTTTTTAGCATGAGGAGTAGAGAAAGTACGTGGAATGTATGCCTCCATTCCAGAGACAATCACCTCTGTGATGCGCTGAGCAAACACAGAGGGGTCTCTCTCCTGGAAGCAGTAATCATTCCACGGGAAATCGGAAAAGTACATTCTCATGTCGTCCCACCGAGCTGAAGCAAAATGCCAGAAGCATCGCCTCTTCGGCGGGTCCAGAGGATGTGCAGGAGCGATAGGACAGGATACAGAAATAAGGTTATGATCGGAGGAGCCCAACGGAGAGAACAGTTTGACAGAGTAAGCAGAAGGATTAGAGGTAAGGAAGAGGTCTAGAATGTTGGGCCTGTCTCCAAGACGGTCGGGAATACGAGTAGGGTGCTGAACCAACTGATCTATGTCGTTGAGGAGAGCAAAGTTGAAGGTTTGTTCACCAGGCTGGTCAGTGAAGGAGGATGAAAGCCAAAGCTGGTGGTGAACATTGAAATCTCCCAAGATGGAGATTTCAGCGAAGGGAGAGTGAATCAAGATGTGCTCCACTTTAGAGTTCGAATTTTACATAGTTAGTAGAGTTAGGTGAGAGATAAACAGCACGTATGTATTTAGTAATAGGGTGACAATGAAGTCTTAGATAGATGGTGGAAAATTCAGAAGAGCCAAGGTCGTGGTCACGAGAGAAAGTGATGTCGGTGCGCCCATAGGCGCAACATCCAGCTTTGGCTTGGAATTTAGGATATAAATAGTAGGAGGGAACAGAGTAGAGGTTGCTGTCAGTAGCCTCAGAAACCTGTGTTTCGGTGCGTGTTTGGAGATGTGAGGTAAAAGTACTTGTTTGAAAGAGACTTTTTCGTGTGTGTGAAAAATGCTCATGTCATTCGTACACGTGCCTCGGGTGTTGAATACCATGGAAATAAAAATACGCGTGTGATATCGGAGCAGGGAACATGGAAGTCGTATTTTAGTACATACGAAAAAATAAGTTTCAAATCACGTAAAAGCTGAACTAAAGCCCGCAAATAAAAACGAACCAGCGATTTTCAAAGGAAATATATCTAAAAAAAAATGTATATCGATAACACAAAGATCAAAGGAAAATCTGGTTGAGGATCAGATATACACACGCGCCCACACACACACACACACACACACACACACACACACACACACACACACACACACACACACACACACACACAACGTAATACCTCTCATCCCAACTTCCTTGTAATGATAACTGACCTCTACCTGCAACTAATTAACTAATGTAACTACACCTTAACACCTAGGAACACAAAGGCACAAGGATAATACAAGTGACTATAAAAAATAGTCGGCCTACACACGACAGCTGCTGACAAATAGCAACACACCATCTGCCTTCTCCGTCCATAACTCTAGCTAGCCGTCGTTGGAAAGTTATGGTGCATGTTCCGAGGTGACATAGTGTTGCATTGTGTTGTCAAGGCAGGAGCATCATCACGACCACCACCACCACCGCCGCCATCACCACCACCAGCATTACCACTACCACCACCAGCATTACCACTACCACCACCAGCATTACCACAACCACCATCACTCACCAGCCAGCCAGACCGTTCCCAGAGGGCTTAAAGATTGCCCTCACGCCTGCTGCACGCTGAGTCACATCTTCCTCCTACGTGACGCTGCTTCGAAAACGTTAAATATCAGGCAGGAAAACGGGCGTATCATAAAATTAATAAAAAAACATCTCAAAACCTTTACATATTTTGTGCTAAAGGCTTAATACGGTATAAACTAACAAGCTAAATCTAAGCCTAACAAAACATAACACACCCACAAGAAATAAGTAGATTAGCAGAATGCGACCAACTAATTTCGGACAGTTAATTAAGGGCCCACCGGTGTGTCATATGCAGGTGTGTCGCAGATAGCCTTATTAATTAACACAGGTAGGAGGGCTGATGAAGAGGAGAGAAAGAGGGAAGCGAAGGTAATGGAATAAGAAGGCATATTTCACTGGTCACATGAGAACATTAAAGGCACGATATTGAAAAGTATGACGCGGCAGGAAAGAGCAGATAAAATTATGGTCGAGAGGCGCCGGAAAGGAGGATTCAATGAAGAAGATGAAAGCGATGGCAGTGATAAAAGAGAGATAGCGAAAGGAAGGAAGGGAGGAGGAAAAGAAGGCAAGGACATGAAGTGGAAAACTGAGATATTAGAAAGTGATTTGGAGAAATGAAAAAGAATTACGGAAATAGTTCTAACGGACGGTGAAGGGTAAAAATTTTAAAACGACGTTTTTCGTTTGACTTTAAAATCAGAATTCAGACTAAGACGTTTTCGTTAGACAGAAATTAAATGTTTGCTTTCCTTTTCATACTCTATTAATATTTTCATGCTGAATGGTCTTTTAATTTTGCTGAAAGCCTCCATAGCTCCCGTAGTCTCGCTGCACACGACTTCCCACTCAAGCTCTTCTCTACGCTGTCCATGTTTCTGATACAAGAGTTAGCCCTTTAAGGGAGGAGGCGGTTGCCGAGTGGTCAGTGCGGGGACGTGGTGATCCCAAGGACGCGGATTCAAGTCCCACCGCATGATGCTGACAATATTCATGCGTCGCTGAGTGGCGGAAGATTACACACATGCTGCACAGATTTCAATCAACCCTAACCTCAGTGACTTTGATAGAAAGGAGAACCGGGGAGCACCAAGGGCTAAGAGAGTCATATATCACGGAAGCCAATTAAAATAACATTCTCCCGCGCCACTAACAAGTCTACCAGCGCTATGGACAACACATACAAAACTTTTTTTTTCTTTCCTTTATCTGGCAACTCTAGAACAGCCTTTATTCGTCTGTAGTTGCTCCTTTCTACGACTTCAAAGCTTTCAAGAGGGGAGTATAGAGACAGCTACCCTGCCCTCTTTGCGGGTGCAGTGCGTGGCAGGCTATTTTTACCTCTGTCTTTTACCACATCAAACGAGGCGGCTCAAGGGTAAAACAAGAACAAAAACTCGATCATAAGCTGCCCACTTCCCTGTACACAAAGGGGAGAATTTCTTTATTTCGTTCAGTCATAAGGGTGTTGGAGTGGGGGGGGAGAGAGAGAGAGAGAGAGAGAGAGAGAGAGAGAGAGACGCTACCATCAAACCAAAGAGAAGGAGTAAAGGGGAGTCCTGTCGATATGCTCATTTCCTCTTCCATGGCCTTTGAGTCTGTGGCGGCGGCTCTCACGACATCCTGAGACACGAAGACGCACGATCAAAGGGGAGACGAGCAAAAGGGAGGAGGTAAGTAGCGTGGTAGAGTGGAGACTGGTGTACGTATGCGTGTCCCCTCTCTGCTGCACCCTCCCCCACCTACACCCTACACACCTACCTAGTGATCTCTTTTATATTCCGTATGGTTGGGTAAAAAAGTATAAGTTCACACATGTCGCAAAGAAGAGTGAAAACCGAAAAAGGGCAAAATCAGTGACGGAATCTGATGTAAGGATGCCCGCTAAGCTTCTTCCGTCTGCCCTTTCCCTGTCTTTGCTATGTGGTTTTTTTGTTCTGGAAGTGACAGGAAGAGAGAGAGAGAGAGAGAGTAAAAGCAACAAGATAGCAACAAAAAGAGCAACAGTTGGTGGTAAATGGATCACCCAAAACCACCCTACCGAGCCCCAGCCCTTCCGCACTCCTGTTTTTGCTGTAAACTGTTACGTTGAAACTGTACGGATAAAACGTTGCCGCGGAAAGAGAGAGGGAGCTGCAACAAAATAGAGGAAAAACGGAAAAAAAAGAGGAAAAAAGAAATATATATTGATGTACATGTGTTCTTCTTCCTCAGTGCCCACCCCATCGAAACCACCAAATCCTATCTCCTGTACCTGGTTGGCTGAAGAATGCATAAGCTCAATACAAAAGCAGAGAAGAAACTCGTATCAAAATATAGAACTCTTTTTCATTATATGGGCTGTGATTAGCGGGCTTTTTTCTCTTTATTATTTTTTTTGCCGTTGAGCTTCTTCCTTAACTGTAAAAAATATATAAAATCAGTATATACTTGCCCGTTCAGCTTTTATCTACACACAAATTGCCGGCCCAGACCTCTGTGCATGGATATAAAAGAAAGATTAAAGTCATCACAGGCGTAGCAGCGTTGCCGGGCGGTAGTTTACGGCGAGCAATTGACGAGAATGTAAGAGGCGTGCGGTTGGCTGCCAGAGTTGCATCCGGATTCAGTTTACACGAGCGACGCGACTCTCTCGTAAACGTTTACTGCTACACTCGCTGCCCCGGCCAATAACACCCCACCCCCCTTTCCCCCTCCTCCTCCTCCTCCTCCTCCTCCTCCTCCTCCTCTTTCTACTATTCTTCTTCCTCTTCCTCTTCCTTCTCTTTCTCCTTCTTCTTCTCTTTCTCTCCCTCTTTCCATTTTTCTTTTTCTTCCTCTTTTCTTCCTCTTCTTTCCCCTCCTCCTCCTTCTCCTTCTTCTTCATCTACTCCTTCTCCTCCTCCTCCTCCTCCTCCTCCTCCGTTAACTATTTTACTGCAACCTTTATTCTCCTTTTTTTACGTTTCCCTATTCCACCTCTCCCTCAGATTTCCCTAATATTGTTTCCTATTCCCCATTATTGTTCCCTATTATTGTTTTATATTCTTAGTCAATCTATCTATTTTTCTATCTATATATCTATCTATCTGTCTATCTATTTCTTCAGCATCTACTCTCTGTCTTTACTTCCATTCATGGCCTTATGTTTTATTTTCCTTCTCATTTTTTTTCTCCCTTCCTCCTCTCTCCTCTCTCCCATCTTTCCTCTTTTATCCAATCCCACACTCTAAATATTATTCTTCATGAACTTTTTTCGTTTTCCTTCTACCCAAATGCTTACTGGTTTTATGCATTCCTCGTTCCTCCTTTCTTTTTCGTCTCTCTCTCTCTCTCTCTCTCTCTCTCTCTCTCTCTCTCTCTCTCTCTCTCTCTCTTATTTTTACTCCTCCTTCCCCTCCTCCTCTGTTTCTTCCTTCTTCCCCGCTCCTCCTTTCCTCCCTTAGTATTCCGTGTCCTCCTTCAACTCTTTTCCTCCCTAAATCCCTCTCTCCTCCTCCTTATCACTTCTTACATGTGGTTCTCCTCTTTCCTTCTCCTATTTCTTCTTTTCGTCTTCGAACTCACTTCTTTTTCGATTCCATTTACGTCTATTTTTTTTTCTAATTCATCTCCTTCGTTATTTTTTCTCCCTTCCTCCTGTCGACT
>NC_066519.1:22305468-22312968 GCF_024679095.1 Eriocheir sinensis
CTGGCGATGCGCGCCCGCCCACACACACACACACACACACACACACACACACACACACACACACACATGGAGGCGAGGAGCTATATAGAGACTGCCAGGTCGAAAAAAAAAACAGAAAAATTGAGATGAAAGTCAGACCAACACAAAAAGTAGATACTAAGAAGTTTACAATATAAAGAAAAAAACATTAGATCTAAATAACTAAGAAGCCCTGTCTATACTGCTTGAGAAGAAAATACTTTGCTTCTACCTCATCCCATGCATCTTAGAAACACAAAGCACTTGAAACATGAAAAGATAACTCCTTTGTCTTGTTAATCAAAAGGAGGTAAAAAAGAAAAAATAGACGATAATGTAGAAGGAATAATTTAGAAGAATACAATAAGGTTATCTATCTTTGTAAAGGAAACACAGCGACTAGTCTTAAAAGTCATGAAACATAAGTAGGAATGAGGAGGAAAGAAATACTAATCTTGATATAATTTTTAGCATATTTTCTGTGTTAATTTTATAGGCCGTGTATCTTGCTGGTAGTTCAGGCTTAGGTTCGTCTTCCTTTCTAAAAAAAAAGTTATCTCTAATCAAAATAGCAACATGGGCCTCCCCGCTCCGGCTCCCATCAATCATCAATCAATACTCGCCCCTCTTCCAGTTAATCACTTCCTCCTCCCACTCTTTCTCCCTTCCTGCCTCCTCTCTACCTGCCCTCATCCATTTCCACGCTTTCTTTACCTCATTCCCGTAGCCCTACCTCGTCATCTGCCTTACCACTTATGTTGTCTGTTTTCTCTCCCTTCTTCTCTTTTCCTCCTTTTTCCTCTTTACCTACCCTCTCCCACACCCATCATTACCTCTTGTTCAAACCATATTTGCCCTCTTGACCTTATACATTTTACTCTTTTTCTTATCTCCCATTTAATCATACCCTCCTTCCTGATATATACATAACTACACCAACACCATTAAACTCATTTATTCCACCTGTCTCTTTCTCTAACATTACTCTCCTCCGTCATCTTATACATTAATCTTCTGTTTACTTGTTTTTCGTCAATCCATCTTTGTCCTCTCCTTACATATATTCCTTATTTCAACCTTAATATTACCATCAACTAATCATCTAAATTTATACAAGCACTAATACCTCCCCCTCCACTTTCCTTAAACATCTTTCGTCTTCTTCCATTAGTCTTTGCTCCTACTCGACTTCTCCGTCCTCCCTTTCTCCTACACTACAAGTCAATCCTCTTCCTCACCCCTTGTTCCTACCTCTCCTCTTCTCTACAGATTCTTCCCCTGGGTTCTGCGAGCGTAAAGAAAGTCATGTGGTTTTAGTTTATACACATGACGTCTGGGAGGCTTTTTCAACAACTGCACGTGGCCTCTGTTTACAATTTCGTGACGTCATGAGATTTGTAAACAATAACACGCGAGTTCACTACGCTCTCTGCAGTTACCTTTTTAGACGGAGTGGAAGGTGTAGCAGTAACAATAGTATTAGCACGGTACGAGTAACATGTATAGCAGTTGTTTGGTGTAGTTTAGCGTAGTTTGTGTAGTTTAGTGTAATAGCAGAAGCATTAGTGATAGAAGTGGCAGTAGTAAAAGCAGTAGTAGCAGAAGTAATAGTACCTGGAAAAGCATTAGTAGTAGTAGTAGTAGTAGTAGTAGTAGTAGTAGTAGTAGTAGTAGTAGTAGTAGTAGTAGTAGTAGTAGTAGTAGTAGTAGTAGTAGTAGTAGTAGTAGTAGTAGTAGTAACATTAGTGGTATTAGTATGAAAAGCAGCAATAGCAGTAGTTTTGTTAATGTCAATAAATTTTATTAAGTTCAACAACAATAGCTTCTGTATCACGCAAGGGGATATAACTCTACGGTGCTGGCCATTCATATTTCACTACCAAGACAAAGACACACAAGGGTGGGTGGCTCAGGCAGCGGCATGAATGATGGCAGGTATTGGTGGTGACAAGGAAAAGAGACGATGATGAAAAGACAGCTCAGCCAAAAATAGCAGAGAAGGAAGGGCTGCAAAAGCGAGCGAGAGAAAACGGAGGCGAATGTATAACTCAGGGTTTTGTAAAGACATTCAGCATTTGCGTTTCATTTGATTTATTGTGATGGATATACGCTCTTTCTGTGGCACTATTGATGAGGATGAGGATGATGATGATGAGGAGGAGGAGGATGAATAGTAATAACCACCACTTAAAGAAAAACAAAATCAGAGGATTCTCGTACCGTCCCGTCTTTCGCTACCATAACAGCAATCGAAAAAAAGTTAATATACTGCACATTTCTTCGCATCCATATCATATAAAAACATCAACGGGCCCTGACAAACTCTACCAGACACTAAACTATGGGGCCTTTATGTCCGCCACGATCCTTATAGTGTGCCTTGGAGGGGAGGAAAACGGAGCCTTACACTGAGAAAACGTAGATTCCAGCGGCGACTACCACATTATCAGCCCGACCAAAACATCTCCCTCACTCTATTTACTGATGCTCAAGCCATGACAAATATGATAATCTGAAAAATAAATATATCGATACCTTTTTATGATATTGCCACATTTTTCTCTCCACAATAAGTACAATAAAAGACGAAAATACAAAAAGAGTTACATGCATGGCTTTTTTTTGGCATCCATTATCATAATAGACCTCAAAATGTCGATGCGGATGTAAATGCGTTCGGGCACACACACACACACACACACACACACACACACACACACACACACACACACACACACACACACACACACACACACACACACTTCCCTCTCCAATCTAAACTTTAAAAAAAAATTATGAGGACGCTCAGGGAATTCGCTTCATCTTTGCTATCAACTCTCGTTCTCGTCCTCCTCCTCTTCTTCCTCTTTCTCTTCCTCTTCCTCCTTCGGCTCCTCTTGCTTCTCCACCTTCTCCTCCTTTTCCTCGTCTACTTAATCCTCCTCCTCCTCCAGTTGATAGCGTCTTGGGTGCACTACAAAGAGATCTTATTTCTTCCCATGAGAACAAGAAACGATGCATTGCCCTCAACCAATCAAGCGATGATTCTCTCTCTCTCTCTCTCTCTCTCTCTCTCTCTCTCTCTCTCTCTCTCTCTCTCTCTCTCTCTCTCTCTCTCTCTCTTTGTGACATGTCAACACCAGTTTTAAAAGAGCACAGCAAATTTTCCATTTTACCGCCCTACTACTTCATGTTCATTTGTGTGTGTGTGTGTGTGTGTGTGTGTGTGTGTGTGTGTGTGTGTGTGTGTGTGTGTGTGTGTGTGTGTGTGTGTGTGTGTGTGTGTGTGTGTGTGTGTGTGTGTGTGTGTGTGTGTGTGTGTGTGTGTGTTTATCCAATACATGTAGGTTTTTTCAGCAGGGAAATTCGTAAAACTTGCAAGCTATACATCACCCCAGCCGGGCAGCAATCAGCACTTACCTGAAATGAGAAAAAGGAAAAAGATATATTACCTATTCAAATATTTTGTTTATATACACATAAAACCGAGAACATGCAGACATTATTCCTAAATTATTCCTCATTAACATCGAGAGTTTTGCAATAGTTAAGGGAATTGAATGATACTTGGAAAAAATGTATGTAACGAGCTTTTATCAGACACTCAAACACATACGAACACTCATGCATAAACCTTCAAACGCTTGAGGGGAGAAGACAGCGAGGTGAATTCTTTACAATGAATGAGGAAATGAATGGCTCGTAAAATGATGAAAAAGTGTATTTTCTAATGTACGCACATGGGTAAAGGCACGTGTATAAATTAAATAAACCTTGATGTTACGGGATATGTTAAGAAATACAGCGACCAAATCAAAACTGTTGCATCAAAACTGTTGACAAATGGACCAGTATAGCAAGTATTCAAGAGTTTAAGGACAAGTTTGATGGCTATGGATATTAGATATAGAGGCATAACTCAAAACACGTAAAACACAAGTAGGAAAAAAAAATACATAGACACTTGCATCCATGACTTGAGAACACCTTCACGCGCAATAAGTATACATAGAATGAATTACAACAAGGCATATGAATATCACTTACGTCAACGTTTTCATCCGTGTCTCTCTCCGCTCATTAATTCTTCGCCTCGCATTACGTCCCTCGTTCATTTGTATGCGAGCAATAAAACGCCGCAATAAATTCTCTGAGTGGTGGTTTCATTTTCATAATCAACACACACACACACACACACACACACACACACACACACACACACACACACACACAAACAAACACACACACACAACCGGAACACAATATCAGAGAAGAGGAGGTAGTTACAATGCATAAAAAACAGCAATAAAAAGAATATGAATCAGTAAAAAAAATACTGAAATTCACTTATCCAAACATAAATGAAAATGAAGGAAAGCAATGCGCAAAATAGGAACTTATGCTTGAGAGAGAGAGAGAGAGAGAGAGAGAGATCAGCCATAAAGTCATAAGGGACAAAAATATGGCTTCACATAATTACAATATCTAATTACGACTACAATAATGTCCATGATTATTATTCCCGCAGGCTACTGACAATTAGGAGGACAATGCCAATTATAGTTCAAATAAATTATAAAGTATTCTCTCTCTCAATCTATCTATCTATATCCATCTATGTCTCTCATCTAAAAGGTAGCAAAATAATAATAATAATGATAATAATAATAATAGTAATGATAGTATAATGAGTTGGCGGTCCTATATATACCCTCCACCTCTAATATTACTAATTACATCGAGAAAGGAGTATGATATATTCCTACCACCAAATTAGCACACGAGTCCTTACCTGAGTCATTTTATCTCCCTTCCTCACTTTCTTTTTCCTTTTTTTTTTCTTTCGCCTGTCATCTCCCTCTCTCCCTTTTTTTATATTGCCTTCTTCAGTCTCTCTATTTTTTAACTTCTTTGCTTCCATTCTTCCATTTTGTTCTGTTTTGTCTTTACCTTTTCTTCACCTTTTATGTCCCTTCTCTGTCTCTTCTTCGTTCCCTCTATTTTTCTTATTTCTTTATCTTGTTTTCTTTACTCTTGTTTATTTAACCTTCTTTCCTTCCATACTTCCCTTTTTGTTCTGTTTTATCTCAACCTTTTCTTCACTTTTTATGTCCTTTCTTCGTTCCCTCTATTTTTCTTATTTCTTTATATTGTTTTCTTTACTCCTTCTATTTTTACGTTCTTTCCTTCCATTCTCACATTTTTGTTCTATTTTATCTCAACCGTTTTTGTCACTTTCTTTTTCCTTCCTTTGTCTCTTCTCCCCTCCTTCTGTTTTCCTTACTTCTTTATTCCAGGACTTCCGTTTTTTCATCCTTCTATCTATTACCTTTTTCTTTACTTCCCTCAGAATTTTTACACTTAAACTTCTCACCACTTTATATTTCCATACATTATTCCTATATTTTACATTTCCTTCCCTTCCACTTTCTCTCCGCCTTTACTTTATGCAGTCCACCAATTTTTTCTTCCTTTCTCATTCTTTTATTAATGCTCTGTGGACAAAGTTTTTTTTTTTCTCTTCTTTCTTTTAAGCCATTCCAAAATATCTTCTACATACTCTTCTCTATATTTGCTCTATTCCGTTCTTTATTTTTTTCTTCCATTTTTTTCCTCTCTTCCATCTTCCCTTTCACTCCTTCGCCCCCTTCAGCGTCTTGCCCTTCCCCCTAAGTCCTCTATGGCAGCTCAATCGGAAACCTTCCCTCTCTTCTACCTCCCTCTCCTCTCCTCTCCTCCGTGCCTTTCCTCCCTCTCTCTCCTCCATGTCTCCCTTCCTTGTCTTCTCGTCCGTGTCTCTCCTTACCTCACTTGTTAACTCTTGCTCTCCTTCTTATCTCTCCCCTTTCTTCTCTATTTATCTTGTCCTTTATGTCTTACTCTTTTATCTCCTTCCCCTTTACGTCTCCTTGCCTCAGCTGTTTAATTCACTCGCAAAAGTAACTTGGTGTCTGCTGTCCGTTCTTTATTTTCTTGCATCCTTTCTCTGCTCAGTAACCCTCTAATATCTCCTTTACTCATGTTTTCACTCCTTTTCTTCACTCCCTCTCGATTTCCCTCTCATCCATGTTTCACCTTCTCCTCTCTTCTTCTTGCATTTATCCCCTTCTCCGTAACCCTATATTTTTTATCCTTATTGTTCCCACTCCCTTTCTTCACTCTCTCTCCCTCTTACCGGTTCTCCTCCTTTTTCTCATCTTCTTGCATCTCTTCCCTTCGTAGCCGTTCATTTTATTTTATTTCTTCACGTTTCCACTCTTTTCACACCCTCTTCCTTTTATCCATGCTTCTTCTCCCCTTTCTCCTCTCTTGACCTTTCATTTCCCTTCTTCGTAACCTCTATTTTTATCCTTCTTCATGTTTTCCACTCCCTTTCTTCACTCACCCTCTTCCTCCCACTTATTCATGTTTCTTCTTCCTTCAGTTTCTTTCACCTCTTTCCTTCTTTGTAACTCTCTACTTCCTTTCCCTCCTTCACGTTGTCACTCCCTTTCTTCAGTTTCTCCCTCTTATCCATGTTTATTTTCCTTCCCTTCATCTTCTTATATCTCTTCCCTTCCTATCACTCTACTATCTTTCGCTTCTTCATGTTTGTACTCTCCTTTTCTGCACTTCCTCTCCCTCTTATACATGTTTCTCCTCCTTGTCCTCTCTCCTGTCCCTTCTCTACTCTCTCCTACGTGCCCCGCGGGTCCAATTACATGCGAGGAGCCGTGTTCAGTTAGCCTCATCTCCCTCAACCAACACTCCAAGACACGCATCCACTTACAAAGACTTGTCCCACCCATCCACCCTCCCTCCTTACCTTCCTTCCTCCCTACCTCTCCCTCTCTCCCTCATCCACCTTGACAGAGACACCTACGTCTTACCTCCTTCTCTTCTTCTCTTCCTCTTCCTTTCTCCTTCACCCACTTTGTCTCGAAACTCACCTCCTTCCTCATCCCCCACTTAGCGAAGAGAAAGGGAGTCATCATCATTTTTGTTACCCTTTCTTTAGCCTTCTTTGTTTTCCTCCTAACGCCTCTTCTATCCTTCACAAACATTTTCACTTTTGTCTCTCATCTTTTTTAATCTCCCTCGATAAAACGCAGAGAGGGAGAGAGAGGGAGGCATTTTTACTCCTGTCATTTTCTCCGTCCTATCTTCTGTTATTCCAAAACATATTCACTTCCTTCTTTTGCATCTCTCCATTCCTCCAAGAAGAAGAAAACAAAAGATTTAAGGAAGAAAAGAAGAGTCAGTGATCTCTTTCTCCCTAAACCCCATTTCTTCCTTCCTCTCGAAACACTCTCTTCGTTCTCCCTTTTCATGTACAAGTTCGTAGATATGAAAATTCACTTATCAGCATTAATCCTCAATCACTTTATTTTCATCCTTCATATACTTTCCCTTCCTATTTTTCTTGTTCCATCTCAAAAGCAGAGACACTTTTTTTTTTTTACTTGTTTCCTTCCCAGACTCCACCATTCCCGTTGCTCACCT
>NC_066519.1:22315468-22325468 GCF_024679095.1 Eriocheir sinensis
AGGAGGAAGAGGAGGAGGAGGAAGAAGAAGACTCCCTCTGACCACTCCACTATCACTCCTTCGCATTTTAATCTCGACGAAGAACAAAAAAAGAAAACAAAGAGGAAAAAATATCCCTAAAGGTGAGTTTTAAGGCAACTGCAACCTCTCTCTCTCTCTCTCTCTCTCTCTCTCTCTCTCTCTCTCTCTCTCTCTCTCTCTCTCTCTCTCTCTCTCTCTCTCTCTCTCTCTCTCTCTCTCTCTCTCTCTCTCTCTCTCTCTCTCTCTCTCTCTCTCTCTCTCTCTCTCCCTTTAATCTCCCTTCTTCCATTCCTTACTCGAGTCTTTCCTTCCAGTCTTCCCCATTTCTCTCTCCTCTATTTTTATCTCCCTTCGCTCTTTCTCATTTTTTCTTCCTCACCCTCTCTCTCTCTCCCTTTTTACTGTCTTTTTACGCTTCCATTCGTCTTCTCCTCCAGTCTTTCTTCATTTTATCATCCTCTCCCTCCCTCCACATGTCACTGAATGTCACACTTCCCTTGATTTGTGACATTATCGGGAAGGGTTCACTGGAAGGAGAGAAAGGAGGAAAAGATCCAAGCTTCTCCAGCCTTGTTCGATAAAGCGAGTTGAATTTTTTGTTTCTATTCTTTTTGACTCCGTTATATTTATTGCATAGCGAGGCACTCTGGGATTTCCTGTGACTCCGAGGGATACTCCGCTGGATTCCTGCAATGTTGCATGGCCTGTACTATCGGAGTGAGAGTGCTGTGAAGAGTTGGGGGGAGTAGGCGTGTCGAGCTTCTATTCCGTGAACGCTGGAGTGAGGCAGGGCTGAGTCCTTGCCCCATCACTTTTCAACACTTGCATGTATTAGGTATTATACTGAGTTGTGGATCAAAGAAAGTGTGGAACATCTAATGGCAATATTTAGGTCAGTGATTTTGCTTTTGCCGATGATGCAGTGATCCTTGCGGCGTCGCTAGAGGTTCCGGTGATGGCTCTCGAGGAACTGCACGAGGAGGCGAAGCTCTTGGGACTTCTAGCCTCCTAGCCCAAGGCCAAGGTACAGGTGTTTGAAGGCTTACTAGGTGAAACAGTACAGTCCGTTCATGCGTGTGGTGAGGACATTGATATCTTGAAAATTTCATATATCTTTGTAGCGCAGTGCAGAACAACTACTTGTGGGTTTCATGGAAAAATCTTGCAATTTGATTTTACAAGGTCATGGATTCGCTCAGCACGAGTATATGACGTTGTCAATACTGTGTAGAAGGAAAATGACACGGATCTTCAGGTCACTTGTGCTCCCTGTTATACTGTATGTCTGTGAGACAGGAACATAAATAGCGACTTCAAGATGCGGTAATAAGTGGCTACGCAGAATCACGGGATATCGTTAAAATTACTGTGTTAAACCGACGATTACTTCGTGAGACTGATTCGTGGCCTATTACCTACATCAACCTATCAACCGGATTCTAGATTCTCTCTAGAAAGAGGATAAAATATGAGTTAAGGGGGCAGCATGAGCCAAGCAAGATGGCGCCACTGTAAACACTTGCCTGCGCCATAACGGGCTGGGACCGACCACCGGGCCCCACCAAGAAAGCCTACCGGCGTCATAGGCGAAACGTAAATATAAAATATATAATACGTCTTTTTATTGTTATTATGGTAAATCCCTTTGATTAAGACCTCTAATCTTCCTTAGTCAACTTCCTTTAACCTCCCCGAAAGAAGAGACAATTAAACGTATATCACTTAAAATCAGCCAGGTGTTCTAAGACAGAGGAAGGAAGAGATAAACGCCTGCCCAAGCAAATTTTGTTATAATTCCACATTTTGACAATTTCTTTAACCTTCCTGGAAGAAAGGACAATTAAACTTTCCCGAAGAATCTCGTGAACTTCAAAGTGAGGAACTCTTGAGACAAATATGAGCTTCCCTGACATCGATCTGGCTCGCGCTCTGACGGCCGATGGTGCTCGCTGTCCGTCAGGCAGAATTAGAAAGACTGACGATGCAGGGAAAAAACAAGACTCAAAACCGTGGAGAGTAAACTCGTAACTATAGGTTCATTCTTTTTTGCGATAGAGGCAGAAAATAACAAATCGTAATTCAAACATGCCCGTAACACTCTCCAACAAAAGAAAACAGAGGAACCAACGAAAAACACGCATCAAATTCATTGCGATCACTAACACTGCCTGAAGGAGAACAGCTGGCGGTGTGAGAAGAGGCAGGTGACTCAACCCAGGAAAGGCGAGTTCTGAGGATGCAGAATGAGGCACTGGACACAAGCACGTACGAAAGGAGCTCTTGAATCATACACTGGACGAATACCACGCCCACGGCCACGTCCACGCCCACGGCCCTTACCCACAAAGGGCTCAGTAATGCTGTTCACAGGTAGGCTTTTTGTGCGTGGTCGAGTAAGCTCTTGAGCCACACAAAGGGAGTTTTTTCTTCCCTCTCGAGGCATGCAAAGCTACATTCCGAGTTCGTGAGTTCCTCCTATAACGCCACCACAAGGATACGCAAGAGTGGGTGTAAAAGATGCAGGAAGAGAGGAGGAGGAGGAGAAGAAAGAAACTGAAGAGGAGGAGGAGGAGGAGGAGGAGGAGGAGGATTAGGAGGAGGAGAAAGACGAGGAGGAGGTGGGGGGGATGGAAAGAAAAAGGACAATTAAATGGAAATGAAGATCTAAAATGATAAGGAGAATGAAGACGAGAACGGAAAAAAGGAAGAGAGTAGAAATTAAACTGGAGGAGAATTAAACCGGAGAAGAAAAAAGAGTTGGAAAAGAAGCTGAGAGAAGAATGGAAAATAAAGGATAAAATATGCAGACGCAGCGGGATAGGAAAACGAAGAGATCAGAAGTAAATTAAAAGAAGGATAAAGGAGAATAAGAGGAAATAATGAAAAGGAGAAAAAGTACGAACAGAAGAACGTTGACGAAAAAAAATGTGTTTCCGTCTTTACATACTCAAGTAATTTATCTACAAACAGCACAAAAAAATCATAATTTAAGTTTCAAAGTGTTGCATTGTATCGTTTTGAGTTGTGTTATGTTCTGTATTTTGTGTTGTTTGGTGAAGTGAATGTTAAAATGTGGTGTGTGAGTGCATTTACCTAGTTGTATTTACCTAGTTGTAGTTTTACAGGGCCTGGGCTTACGCTCGTGTGGTCCCGTCTCCGTATCTGTATTTGTCCAACTTTTCCTTAAAGCTTTGCACACTCTTCGCCGATACTACATCCTCACTTAGTCTGTTCCAAACCTCTATATTCCTTTGTATTGCGGGAAGCTATATTTCTTTATGTCTCTCAAGCATCTTCCTTTCCTCAATTTTTTTGTGTCCTCTTGTGTTCTTGGTGTTTATTCCTTCTTTTAGTAGTAACTCCTCATTATCTACTTTTTCCATTTTGCCCAATAATCTATAAATCTGTATTAGGTCTTCCCATTCTCTTCTTTGTTCTAGTGTTGGTAGGTCCATTTCCTTTAATCTTTCATCGTGTGTGTGTTTGTGTGTGTGTGTATGTGTGTTTTCCGCTCATTGTGTATTGTTTATTGCGTAGACTTGTCATTGTTGTGTTGCTGTCTATGTTGTGTTGTATATCTCGTGTGTTGGGTGTTGCCTTATGTGTAATTTGAGCTGCGTCGTGTGTTGCGTGTGGTGACCGGGGCAAAACTTTTAATCGTTCCCATTTTGACGTCTCATTAATATAAATTGGATTCCGGAACCAAACGAGCGGGGAAGAAACGGCCGGAAAAATATGGAACACGAGTTGTGATTTATTTTTTTGAACCGTCGCAGCTGTTGGGTCAAAAAGAATATACGGGAGAAATCATAAAGTTGCAATATAATTCTCTCTCTCTCTCTCTCTCTCTCTCTCTCTCTCTCTCTCTCTCTCTCTCTCTCTCTCTCTCTCTCTCTCTCTCTCTCTCTCTCTCTCTCTCTCTCTCTCTCTCTCGACTAGTTTTTCTTCACTCACTTCGTCTCTTTTAAAACGAAGAAAATTGGAAAAATATGAAGAAAAAATAAAAGAGCAACCAACGACTTTAAATCAAGGTGAGAACAGGAGGAAATTGAATCATTTGGAGGAGCGGAAAGGCGGCGAAAACGGCTGACACATCAAAAAGGGAGGCAAAGAGAACGTGGAGGAGGAGGCTGAAGATGAAGAGAAAATAATGAAGAAAGCGGGAGGAAAGAAAATGGAAAGAAAGAGAAAAAGTTGAAAATGAGAAGGGAGAAGAGGAGAACGGAGAAGAGAAAAAGTTGTAGGAAACGGGGGAAACGGGAAATGGAAAAGGGAAATTGGGGAGAAAAAGAATAAAAGTAATGGAAGGGAGAAAAAAAACTGAGGAGATGAATAGAAAAAAGATGAAGAAAATGAGAAGGGAGAATAAGGAAAGAGGAGAAAGAGAGAAAAAGATGATGGAAATCAAAATTGAGAAAAAGGAAAGAGAACAATAGAAAAGAGATGAAGAAAATGAGAAGGGAGAATAAGGAAAGAGGAGAAAGAGAGAAAAAGATGAAGGAAATTAAATGGGAGAAAAAGGAAAGAGAACAATAGGAAAAAATGAAGAAAATGAGAAGGGAGAAAAAGGAAAGAGAAAAAGCGATAAAAATGAAGAAAATGAAAAAAAGAAACGGGACGGGAGACATCGAAAGAGGAGAAAAGAAAAAGATTAAGAAAATGAGAAGGAAGAAAAAAGAAAAAAGAGGAAAAGAGAAAAAGATGAAGACAACTGGAAGGGTACAAAAAAAGAGATGGAAAAAAACAAGAAAAAGAACCTCATCACACCTTGCCTCCCCTATTCCTCCCTTTACCTGACCTCACCATTTCACCCACAACGTATCTGCCCCTAAGTCCGTAAGCTTAGCGCCCCCCCCCCACAACCCCCCCAAAGAGCATTCAGATTACGCGCAGATAAGTCTCGAGTCTTGTAAGTCAGCCGCGGCTCCGAGGATGAGACAAGACTGAATCCCCTAACAAGTTCACTTGATCCTCCTCTAAGTTACCTCATCTTCCTTTCCGCGATTTGCCTCGGCGCAGAATGCATTACCGTCCTGAGAAGTTATTAGAATTACTTTTTTTTCTTAATGTGTTGCTTAAAGGGAAAAAAAGGTAAGGACTCATTGATATATCTGATCTATTGCTCATAAAAAAAGACGGTAAGGATTGATAGACAGATAAAGACATATATATAGACATACAGATAGAGAGGCAGTGGGTAGACCGATAAATAAATAGAAAAATAGATAAAACATATAGATAGATAAACAAAAAGGTAGATGGATAAATGGAATGATGAACTGGTGGATAAATAGAAAAAAGACTAAATAGATAACTGAGAGAGAGAGAGAGAGAGAGAGAGAGAGAGAGAGAGAGAGAGAGAGAGAGAGAGAGAGAGAGAGAGAGAGAGAGAGAGAGAGAGAGAGAGAATTAATCTAACGGCAGAAAAAGAAAACATTATGGGAAAAAATGTGGAATAAAAAAAATATAAACGCAACTATTAATGTCAAAAGCGCGCGTCTATGCATGTTTTATCTGTGTGTGTGTGTGTGTGTGTGTGTGTGTGTGTGTGTGTGTGTGTGTGTGTGTGTGTGTGAAAAGGTCAAATGACTGTTTAAATATGCCGCGCAAACACAACTGGGTTAACTCCCTGGGATGAAAACTATAGATAGAACAAGGTAATTTGTGATCTCTATATTCTCTCTCTCTCTCTCTCTCTCTCTCTCTCTCTCTCTCTCTCTCTCTCTCTCTCTTTTTTTTATTATTGTATTAATTACTCTTTAATCTTAGTTAGTCTTATTACTCTTTTTGAAGATGTTTGGTTACTACTACTACTATTACTACTACTACCACTACTACTACTACAATTATTATCAGCATTGTCTGTATATCTTTCATTACTTTCATTAATACCGTTACTGTTATTGTCACAGGCAGCAATATAACTTCCACAAATATTAATATGCACGAGTAGTAGGTATGAATCTATAGGCATTTTTTCGCTGAGATTTACTATGCGTGTAAAAGTTTGGCCGTTGCTATAGGGCGGTTTCTAGGACCATTGGGGTCAAATCTAGAAGGGGGGCCAAGATCACATTCCATTAGGGGGGGCGGGGGGGTAGCCCCCTTTCCCGCATGGAGGCAACCCTTGTATTTTCGTTAGTTTTTGTTGTAGAAGGCTGATTTTGGGCTCAAACGACTCATAATAAAGTGTATGAGAACGCAAGAGAAGGTATTCTAGTTTTTGAGACACCTATGTCCCTTGTACCCCAAATGTATTTAATAAAAAGTAGGTATTCTGTTTCTTTGCGACACCCTCTTCGTTTGAACCTCCAAATGCATTTAATACATACATTTTCCTTTATGTACAGGTTTCTATTTTCTGACCTGGCACCATGGACTGGTCTAAGTGTGTTATATGTCAACAAGTATCCAAGGAGGATTTAGTTTGTCCTTCAAGAAGCAGAAATTTTGTTGAGAAAAATGAGGCATATGCAAGTTTTGTCACAATGGTTGGTGCTTTCCGGGATGCTGGGCATCCGTTGAACTTGACAACTGTCCCGACTGTTGAAGAGCTAGTGGAAAATCAAGGAAAGTGGCACAAGAACTGTCGACGCGAGGTCCGAATGGATCGTCTTGAGCGCCTTATTAAGAGAGGCACAACTTCCACTTCTGGACCAGGACCTTTCATGTCTACACCCATGGTTTCACCCCCAGTACCCCGTGTCAGCAGGCAGTCAGGAACAGAGATGAATTCTTCCTGCCTCTTCTGCAATAAACCAGCTACGAAGAGAAAAAAATTGCACCAATTTCAAAAGGTGAGCAGTAACTGTCTCATTATAAGCTACTAGATATACTTTAGCATATTTTAGAATCCCATCTAAAAAATAGAAGGTACCACTGTTTGTGATTCATTGTAGAGGGTAATTACCTATTGAAAATACTAATATTTTGTTATCCATTTTGCAGGTAGAGTTAACAGAAGAGTTGAAAGAAAAAGCGCTTGCAGTGGGAGATGACAACGTTTTGACGAAGGTTGCAGTTGGAGATGTTGTGGCTAACGAGCTCAAGTACCACTCTTCCTGTCTGATCGGTTTTCGCAGAAGGTTTGATGATTCTGAAGCCAATTCTGAAGCCAATTATATATATATATATATATATATATATATATATATATATATATATATATATATATATATATATATATATATATATATATATATATCTTTAATTCACCGTACGTAATGTAATCCAGTAAACGAAGATTTATTTTTGTTTTTTTCTTTAGTCCGGCGAAGAATTATTAACGTCCTGAACACCAAAACCATCCGATATGTTTTTTTCTTATCTGTCTTTTAAGAGGAAAACACGAGTAAAACGAAGACGAAAAGGAAAGAAAAGGAAGAATACAGGAATAGTATGTACCTCCCTTTATTTATTACGGTTCTCCTGTAAATTTCTCAACCGCTGAAATATTTTCTTAGCAACTGGATCAACTATATTGAACCTCTTTTAATTTATTAGGCTTTTTTTCTGTAAATTTTCGACCGCTGAAATATTTGTATTAGAAATTCGATCAATTATATATATATATATATATATATATATATATATATATATATATATATATATATATATATATATATATATATATATATATATATATATATATATATATATATATATATATATATATATATATATATATATATATATATATATATATATATATATATATATATATATATATATATATATATATATATATATATATATATATATATATATATATATATATATATATATATATATATATATATATCACTTTAATTAACCGTACGTAAAGTAATCCAGTATAACGAAGATTTATTTTTGTTTTTATCTATAGTCCGGCCAAGAATTAATAACCTCCTGAACACCAAAACCCTCCGGTATGTTTTTTCTTATCTGTCTTTTAAGAGGAAAACACGAGTAAAACAAAGACGAAAAGGAATGAAAAGGAAGAATACAGGAATAGTATGTACCTCCATTTATTTATTACGGTTCTTCTGTAAATTTCTCAACTGCTGAAATATTTTCTTAGCAGCTGGATCAACTTTATAGAGCCTCATTTAATTTATTAGGCTTTTTTTTCTGTAAATTTTCTACCGCTGAAATATTTGTATTAGAAATTGGATCAACTATATATATATATATATATATATATATATATATATATATATATATATATATATATATATATACATATACATATATATATATATATATATATATATATATATATATATATATATTTATATATATATATATATATATATATATATATATATATATATATATAATTCGTCCAATGGCTAAGAAAAATATTTGTGAGGTAGAGTAATTTACAGAGGAAGCCAAATAAAGAAAAGGAGGTTTAAGGAAGAGGAGGGCGTTTAGATAAGTTATCAGTTGCTAAGAAAAATATTACAGCGTTAGAGAAATTTGTAAAAGAAAAAAGCCTAGACAATAAAGATAGATTGTATATAGTTTATCTATTTGCTAAGAAAAAAAAATTCAGAGGTAGAGAAATTTACGGAAGAAGCCTAATGAAAAACGGGAGGTTGAAAGAAGAGAATAGCGTTTTAGATAGTATAATAAATAAAAGGAGGTTATATATAGTTAATCAGTTAAGAAAAATATTGCATCGCTAGATAATATCACAGAAGAAAAAGACTAATCAATAAAATGAGGTTAAAGGAAGAGGATAGAGTATATATATATATATATATATATATATATATATATATATATATATATATATATATATATATATATATATATATATATATATATATATATATATATATATATATATATATATATATATATATATATATATATATATATATATATATATATATATATATATATATATATATATATATATATATATATATCACTTTAATTCACCATAAGTAATGTAATCAAGTATAACGAAGATTTATTTTTGTTTTTTTCTTTAGTCCGGCGAAGAATTATTAATGTCCTGAACACCAAAACCGTCCGATATGTTTTTTTCTTGTCTGTCTTTTAAGAGGAAAACACGAGTAAAACGAAGACGAAAAGGAAAGAAAAGGAAGAATACAGGAATAGTATGTACCTCTCTTTATTTATTACGGTTCTCCTGTAAATTTCTCAACCGCTGAAATATTTTCTTAGCAACTGGATCAACTATATACAACCTCTGTTAATTTATTAGGCTTTTTTTTCTGTAAATTTTCTAACGCTGAAATATTTGTATTAGAAATTGGATCACTTATATATATATATATATATATATATATATATATATATATATATATATATATATATATATATATATATATATATATATATATATATATATATATATATATATATATATATATATATATATATATATATATATATATATATATATATATATATATATATATCACTTTAATTAACCGTACGTAATGTAATCCAGTATAACGAAGATTTATTTTTGTTTTTTTCTATAGTCCGGCCAAGAATTATTAACGTCCTGAATACCAAAACCGTCCGATATGTTTTTTCTTATCTGTCTTTTAAGAGGAAAACACGAGTAAAACGAAGACGAAAAGGAATGAAAAGGAAGAATACAGGAATAGTATGTACCTCCCTTTATTTATTACGGTTCTTCTGTAAATTTCTCAACCGCTGAAATATTTTCTTAGCAACTGGATCAACTATATACAGCCTCTTTTTATTTATTAGGCTTTTTTTCTGTAAATTTTCTACCGCTGAAATATTTGTATTAGAAATTGGATCAACTATATATATATATATATATATATATATATATATATATATATATATATATATATATATATATATATATATATATATATATATATATAAATAATTGGTCCAATGGCTAAGAAAAATATTTGTGAGGTAGAGAAATTTACAGAGGAAGCCAAATAAAGAAAAGGAGGTTTAAGGAAGAGGAGGGCGC
>NC_066519.1:22327968-22353776 GCF_024679095.1 Eriocheir sinensis
ATATATATATATATATATATATATATATATATATATATATATATATATATATATATATATATATATATATACGTACATTTTTTCTTACGAATTTATGCTTCTATATATATATATATATATATATATATATATATATATATATATATATATATATATATATATATATATATATATATATATATATATATATATATATATATATATATATATATATATATATATATATATATATATATATATATATATATATATATATATATATATATATATTCATTTTCCTTAAATCCTAACTCTTCCTTTATTCATCATTTTGAAGTTCATTTTTCATGAAAATCTCCTGTTTCTTTAGTTCCCTTTATTTTATATAAACATTCATACTGCCCGTTGTGTTTCGTCTTCCATCGCCACTTGAGTTAATTTAGAGGCCGTTACGATGATAAAAGAGAGTTAGGAAAAAACATATTGGACGGTTATGGTGTTTAGAACGTTATTAATTCTTAGCCGGAGTGAAGAAAAAACAGAAATAAATGTTCGTTATACTGGATTACATTACGTACGGTGAATTAAATTGATATATATATATATATATATATATATATATATATATATATATATATATATATATATATATATATATATATATATATATATATATATATATATATATATATATATATATATACCATTTTCTCGTCTTTTTTCTTAGTTTTTTTTATTCTTTCATTCTCTTCCGTATTTTTCATTGTTCAACTTTCTTTCCTATATTACCCTTTTTCCTTCTTTATTCCTAGTTTTCTTCATTTTCATTTATTTATTTATTTTAATTCAATACATTTCTCTTCCTGCCTGTTTTTTCATATTTTTTTTTCTATATTTTTCATTCTCTTCCTGTTGTCTCATTTTTTCGCTTTTTTTTATATTTTTGGTTTGTTTTCTCTACCGTTCGTGTACACACTCTCTCTCTCTCTCTCTCTCTCTCTCTCTCTCTCTCTCTCTCTCTCTCTCTCTCTCTCTCTCTCTCTCTCTCTCTCGCGTGGGGCCTCTCGTCAGCCAATCTGTTTCAGTCTCTGTTTCAGTCTCCCTCAATTACTCTTTTTCATCACCAACACGCCGCTGCTGGTGGTGGTAGAGGTGGTGGTGGAAGTGGTAGAGGTGGTGATGTGGTAATGATTGGGTGTGTGTGGTGTGGTGGGTGCATGGTAATGATGGTGATGGTGGTGGTGAAGGTAACAGGGGTGGTGATGGTGACTGCCTTGGTGGTGGTGATGGTGGTGGTGAAGGTAACAGGGGTGGTGATGGTGACTGCCTTGGTGGTGATGGTGACTGCCTTGGTGGTGGTGATGGTGGTGGTGGTAATAGTGGTAGGGATGATGGTGACTGCCCTGATGGTGGTGATGGTGGTGTGCGAATACTGTATATCAGGCTACTGCATTAAAAAAAATAGATTCAGATGCTTATTAAAAAGGATCAGAAACTATTCTTAGATCGGATCATTTGGTCTATACAAAAATAAACTACTAAAATATGTATTGCCTATTGAATCACTACTTTTAAATAATTATCAGAAACCACTGTCAATGCAAACCAGATACGTTGCTCAATAAAAGGCTTAGAAACCACATCCCAGACCTATTGCTAAGTATAAGAAAATAAACCTCAACTGCACACTTACTCTCAAGTCTTACAATACACAAATAACAATACAATCTACAAATCCCTCATTCCTTATCAATAGGGGTCAGAAAACTTATAATCCAGATACCATTAACATTAGGCTGATGATACAAAACCAGTAAACTAACACCAGCAATATACCACTCCTGAACAAAGTCATAAACCTCAATTAAACCAAACTATCGTGCTCCAGTCGTTTGTTGTTTATCGCCCAGCGGCTGATGAAGTAACGAGAGAGATTGAACAGGACCATGAACCCCCACTCTTCTTTCCCCTCTCCCTTGATGTTGCTGTTGTGGTGGGGATGGTGGTGATGGTGATGGCTGTGGTGAAGGGGGTGAGAGGGATGAATTGTAGCGGGGAGAAGAAGATGAAAGAAGAAAAGAAGAAGAATGAAAAGAATAAGAAAGGAAGACCAAAAAAGTAAAAGAAAGAAGGAAAAGATTAAAAACAAAGAATAAAAAAGAATAAAGAGAAAAGAACGAAACAGAGTAGAAGATAAGAAAGAAAAAAAACGAGGAAGAAAGGGGGTGATAATGGAGCTGATGGTGGTAGTTGTGGTAGCCGTGTTGTGGTCAGTGGAGGTAGTGGTAGATGCCGTAGAATGTGGTGGTGTTGGAGATGGTGGCGGTGGTGGTAGCGATGAGTGGTGATGGTGGTGGTGTACTGGTATCAAGGGAAGGGGTGGTGGTGGTGGTGGTGGCTGTTGTGCTAGATATGGTGATGGTGGTGGTGATGGTGGTGGTGGTGGTGATCGTGGTGGTGGTGGTGGTGGTGATGGTGGAGGAAGATGTGAGGAAGTTTTCTCCATTAATTCTCTCCACCATTAATCTCTCCACCTCGACGCTCACCCACACCCACATTCTCTCTCTCTCTCTCTCTCTCTCTCTCTCTCTTTTTCATTCTGTCATGCTCTTTTTCATTCTTTTTCAAACTCTCCTTTTTTTCATCCTCTCATTCTCTTTCTCAGTCATTCTCTTTTTCAATACCTCCTCATTTTCATTCTCTCTCTCTCTCTCTCTCTCTCTCTCTCTCTCTCTCTCTCTCTCTCTCTCTCTCTCTCCACGAATAATTTTATATCGGACCATTTTTTCTGACATCAAATTGTCGAAACCTTCAAAAGAATTTCATAATTGGATTCCCGCAAATTTTTATCATTCAGGAATTAAATTTTATGTATTTCATCTTTTTTTCCTCCCTCATCACAATCAACTTTTTTTTTTGTCACTCATTGTTAAGCTCTTTTTTAGGATAACATTAGTACTATTATTATTATTTCATTTTCTGTTATTGAATTTCAGTATTAACTTGTATTATTGAATTTCAGGATTTTTTTCATAACACAGACAGACAGACAGACAGACAGACACACACACACACACACACACACACACACACACACACACACACACACACACACACAATAAGGTCCAATCAGCATGCAGTGACCTTTCACCTCTCTCTCTCCCTCCCTCCCTCTTCTCTCTCTTTGACCTCCCGACCCTGACCTTTACTTGGAAGAGGTCAGATGAGGCCAACTTGCGCTCTCTCTCTCTCTCTCTCTCTCTCTCTCTCTCTCTCTCTCTCTCTCTCTCTCTCTCTCTCTCTCTCTCTCTCTCTCTCTCTCTCTCTCTCTCTCTCTCTCTCTCTCTCTCTTTTCTTCTCGTTCTTCTTTATGTCATTTTTCTTGTTATTCTTTTTCTTCTTCATTTTCGTCTTTTCATTATTATTTTTTTTTGTTTCGTCTTCTTCTGTTCCTTCTCTCTCTCTCTCTCTCTCTCTCTCTCTCTCTCTCGCATAGCTTTGCATTCCTAACAAGCTTCCTTCATCTTTAATTCCTTTCAGTCGTTTCTTTTCTTCTCGCCTTTCAAACACTTTCTTTTTGTCTGTGGTTTTCTTTTCCCTTTTTTTAGCTTTTTTTTCTTTTCTGCTCTATTGTTACTTCCCTTTCCTTGGGTTTCGTTATGCAGATTTATATTCACGCTCATGTAATGATGTATTTCTCTTCTCTTTTCCTTTTCTTTTCGTTTTATTTTTCCTTCTTTTCCTTTTTCTCCATTTATTCCTTCGTTTTCCTTCCTTTTTTGGCTTTTTCTTTTCCTAATTTTCCTTCTACTTTTCCCTCGTTTTTTCTCTTCTTTTACTTTTTTTTACATTGTTTTCTGTCTCTTTTTCTTATTTTCCTTTAGTCTTTTTTCCTTTTCCTTCTTCCCTTTTCTTCTTTCTTTTCTTCTTCCTTTTCTTCATCCTTTTTTTCATCCTTTTCTTCTTCCCTCTTTTTTCTTAGTTTTTTTATTTCTTCATTTTCTTCTTTATCATTATTATTGTCATCATCATCATCATCATCATCATTAACATCATTATTTTATTTTCACTCCCTTTGATCTGTCGACGTCTTGTATCCCACTTTTTTCTTTTTATTCTTTTTTTTCTTCTTTATCTTCCTTCTTGCTACTGCTGCGTTTGATCATTTTCTTTGCCTACCATGAAGTTATATATGCTCTCTCTCTCTCTCTCTCTCTCTCTCTCTCTCTCTCTCTCTCTCTCTCTCTCTCTCTCTCTCTCTCTCTCACCGTGGAAGATAAGAAGAGATAGATGGAAGAGCTGGATTGAGGTCAGCGAGAGGAAAGAAGAGTAGGGCATGAAGAAGATTGGAGAGGAGGAGGAGGAGAAGGAAGAGGAGAAGGAGGAAGAGAAAGATCGGAGAGGGAGACGAAGAGAGAACGAGAAACCTAAGCTGCGCCAGAAACCAGAGACGGAGGAGAAGAACAAAACAACAAAGTGCAAAAAAAATAAAGGGGGGGAAGAGAAAGAGAAGATAGAAAATAATCGCACAGGAATGACGAAGGTACAGAGGATGAAAAGAGAAGAGAAGGAGAAATACCGATAATTCTGTCAAATCCAATAAAGAGGAAGAGTAAAATAGAGAAACCTGCATGTTTTGGAAAGAGAAAATGAAGAAAAAGCGAAGACAAAAATGTGTAAGAGAAGAAGAGAGTAATGGCTGAAGAAGGAGGAGGAAGACGATAGGAAGAGAAAAGGAAGAGAAAAAATGGAAGAACGAGAACTAAATGAAATCTGCCACAGTCTAGCTCAGAGGAGGAGGAGGAGGAGGAGGAGAAGAGAAATGAGAACTGGGAAGTGCAGGAAAAGAGAGTGATACGAGATGGCTGTAGAAGAAAGAGGAAAGTGATAGAAATGAATAAAAGAAACAGAAAAAAAGGGAAGGAATGTAGGAAATGGAGTGGAAAGCGAGAGACGGTGAAGATGGAGAAAGAGAATAACTATCAAAAACGGAAAAAAGGGAGGAGACAAAGGAAGAATAAAAATAAAGGGAATAGGAAACATAACAGAAAATATGAAGTGAAGAAATAAATCGAAATCTGACGAAAGGAAGGAAAAAATTAACCCAGAAAGGCGGGAAAAAGAAACAAAGATGAAATAGCGGTAAAGGATGAGAAGGAGGAAGGAAGAGAAACAGGTGAGAAAGAGGGAGGAGGAGGGAGAAGTCTATCGGGTTATGCAAGAAGATAACGAGACGAAGAGGCAGAAGGAAGAGGAGCAGGATAAGAAGGAGGAAAGAAACAGGAAGAGAGACGAAGGAAGCGAAGGACAAAGACAAAGAAAGGAAATTAGAACCAGAGAGAGAGAGAGAGAGAGAGAGAGAGAGAGAAGAGCTAGCGAGTCTGTCAAAGTCTAACCAACATGGCGGGCATCTTCCTATGAATTTCAGAATGCATAAGTTAGCGGGTTGGACAAGGGAGAGGAATATGCATGAGGGAGGGAGGGAGGGAGGGAGGGAAAGCTGGAAAGGGAGGGAATAGGCCAGAGGGGAGGGGGAGCTGCTGTTGAAGGGAGGAAACGGAAGGTGTGAAACTAAGGTGTGGAAGGGCGTTGAAAGAGGGAGACGAGGAAAACAGGGAGAGAAATGGAGGTGAATGGAGATTGTCACGAAGGAAAGGAAAGGAAGGAAGGAATATAGGGAAAAAAGGGAGATGTGAGGCAGGGGAAGGAAGGGAGTAGTTGTTAGGCAGATGAAGGCAAGGGAGAGAAGTTGAGGTAAGGGGAAAGAAGTTTAGTTGAGGGAGGAAATCACGGAGAGAAGAAAGGAGGGGAAACATGAGGTAGGGGAGGAAAGAAGTAGTTGTTAAGAGAGAGAGATGGAGGTAAGGGAGAAAAGTGGAAAGATGTTTAGTTGAGAAAAGAATGAAAGAAGAAAATAAAGACTGACGTGAAGGAAGGGAAATGTAAGAGATGAAGATAAGGGAAGAAGAGGAAAGTGTGAGGCAGGGACAAGGCAGGGTGAAGCGGTACGAGGTGAAGAGGTCAGGCGGGTCAGGCAGGGGAGGCAGGGTACAATAGAAAATAAAAAAAAGAAACTGAGAGCGAGGAAGACAGGTTATGAAAGAGTGTGAAAAGCGTGAGGCAGGAACAAGAGGGAATGGAAGGGAGAAAATGGAGGAGGAGGCAGAGGAGGAGGAGGAGGTAGGGTATGACGGAAGAAGCAGAATTTTAAGACACAGTAGGAAAACGAAATGGAGGTAAAAAAAAAAAGAAGCTAATGAGGAAACGGTTTAAAGGGGGAAGAAAGAAGTCATGGAAGAAAAGTGAAGAATGGGAAGCGAAGTGGGGAAGGGAGTGATTAAGGAAGGGAAGGAGAAAAACGCGAAGGGAATAGCGAGGAAAATAAACTGAAGAGAAAAGGATGAAAGGAAAGACAAGGGAGGAGGAAAGGATGATGTTACTGATGGGGCCAAAGAGAAAGGTGGAGGAGAATGTATTTGAAGGGCACTGAAGGAAAGGGAAGGGGAGGAAGGGGAGATGCAGGTAGTGTGAGTGGGTGCATTGGCCGACAAGGGAGAGGGAGGGAAGAAGGAAGGGAGAGCGAGAAGTTAAGCCATATCTCAACTCTTTTTTTTTCTTCTTTGCTCTCTGTGTCTCAAGGAAAGAAGGGGGGGGAGAGAGAGAGAGAGAGAGAGAGAGAGAGAGAGAGTTGAATTTCAAAGTTAAGGAGTAGCTACCAGAATTTTCCCCTTTCTTTTTTTTTTCTTTCAACGTTCCCTGTAAAAAAAAAAAAGGAAAATACGAGAAAGTGGAAAAATGGTAAGTATATGAAGAACATTTAGTGCCAAGAGATGACCTGTTTTTATTTCATTTTATTTCCTTCAGTCTCGCAAAAGAAAGAATGACTGAACGATGAAAGAAAAAAAGAAAATCCTATATTGCACGTACAAGCAAATATACATGAAGGAAATAAATAAAATAAAAGGTGATTTTGCAAAGTTGAAACATATTATCTAAACTTTTCCCTTCCTCTCCGTGCCCCGAGCAAAACAGGGGTATAAAAAGAGAGAGAGAGAGAGAGAGAGAGAGAGAGAGAGAGAGAGACATAAAACATTCAAAATAAAATGAAAAACAAAAAAAAGTAAAGCTTCCCAAGTTATGACTCCTGAACTTTTCCTTTTCTTCCAAACTTCGATGAAAAAGTAGGGAGGAAAAGGGACGAACGAGAAAGAAAAATACCAGGAAACATGATGCAAAAGAGACGGAAGAGGAAAAAAAACAGGAAAAGGAAAAAAAAATAGCGGAACACCAGAGCAAATTCAAGACACCAAATTTCAACATAAACCCAAACGAAAAAGGAGAACTATTTGCTGAGACACCCGATATTTTTTTCTCTCTACGCCTCGGAAAGAAAGGAAATGAAAAACTTAAGAGAAAACATGTAGAAAAGTAGGTAGTAATAATAATAGTAGTAGTAGTAGTAGTAGTAGTAGTAGTAGTAGTAGCAACAGCAGAAACACTATCACACCTTATAACAAAAAAAAAGCATAACAAAAAAAGAAAATAACAAAGCCCATGAAGAGAAAAAAAATAGACAGGCCAAGCACTCGCGCCTCCCTGCCCTTGTACCCAATAAACAGGCCGCCATATATCTCGCCTTTATCCCCTCGTCCTTCCTCCCCCTCTTCCCTTTATTCCTCCTCCTCCTCCTCCTCCAGGCCCAATCAACACCCCCTTTACATGCACCCATCTACACCCACCCCTTATCACCCTCATCCTTCCCATTAACGCTTACTGCCGCCTCTCCCCTTCCTTCCTTCCACCCCTTCAAGATCTTCCTCCCCCTCAATATTCAGCAACTCCTCCCTTTCCTCTCCCCTCTCTCCTCCCCATTCCCGTTAAACACCTCTCCCTCTTTCTCTCCTTCCCATTCCCTCTCCTCTCTCTCCCTCCTATTCCCACTCCTTCTCTTCCTTTCTCATTCCCAAGAGTCGCCCATCTCCCTTCCTCCCTGCTATTACTGCTCTCCCCTCACCCTCCCTTTCTCCCTCCCATTCCTTCCCTCCCTTCCCCATTTCCAGCTTCCAGAATATCAGATTGAGATGCTTGCGTTCCCAGCTGTTCCATTCTCTCTGTTATCGACCGAGGGAGGGAGGGAAGGAGGAAGAGGAGGAGGTGGAAGAGGAGGAGGAAGGAAGGCAAGATGAAGGCAGGGTAATGTATCTGTTGGCATGAGAGAGAGAGAGAGAGAGAGCGTGTGGCATTGTAGGGGTGGCGGGCAGGCCGAGAGAGGGAGTGAAGTGAAGGGAGTGTCCCAAGACATTTTTCATTAATGTTGATTAATGTGCCGTGATGGGATTACTGAGGAAGACAGTGATGGATGGTCCACCTGGCCCCCCCCCCTCCCCCAGCCCCGCCTCCCATCACCCCCAAACACGCACCCAAACACCCCTACACCGCCACCCCTCGTCCATCCCCTGCGACCACCCTCCCCCATGCACCCGTCCCCTCATTTCCATCACCTCGTCTCACCCCTACCCCCCTACCCCCTCTACAATCCCCGGCCCTGTCACCACCGCCGCCTTAACGCCTCCAACAAGTGTAGAACAACGACAAAAAAAAATGATACGACCGCGGCGACGACAGTATCACCTTCTGGGGCTATAATTACTACCACCACTACCACTACTACTACTACTACTACTACTACTACTACTACTACTACTACAACATCCTTATCGCATGCTCAACGAGGGGTTCCATCCATCACGCTAATCTTTAAGCACCGTGGAAGGGGGCGCAGCAGGAGTCAGGGAAACAAAAAGGGCTGTCACTATAAAAATAAATCTAGCCGCTGCAGTACAGATTGGGTCCGATGCCAGTGCCCCCTCTAAGCAGCCGTACGAAGATATGGACCGGCATACGAACCCTGACACCGTTGCTATGGTTAGTGGTTTTTATTTTAGAAGAGAAGAAAAGACAAAACGGCCTAGTGACTATGAGACAAAAAAATAAAAGGTTCTTCTTAAAAGGCGCTAAAGAGGAGACAAATAGAGAGACTTCTAAACAATGAAAAAAGGGAACGTTACAACTACTTCTACTACCACGTCTACTACTACTACTACTACTACCACCACCACCACCACTACTACTACTACTATTTCTACCACCATCACCACCACCACCACCACCGTGTTTATCTCCGGTACTAACACGTTTACCACCTCCACACCCCGCGGCCCCACAGTACCACTTCCATCACCACCTTCCTCTCCCTTCCCTCGCAAAAACGACCACGACGGGGAGAGGGGAGAAGAGGGGAGGGGAGGGGGTTTAAGTAAGCAGAGAGAGAGAGAGAGAGAGAGAGAGAGAGAGAGAGAGAGAGGTGGGTAGGGAAAAGTTGGAAGGCTCATGGGTAATAAAGAAAGCCAGGATGAAGGGACAGCCACAGGGGTCGCCTTTCTCACCCCAGGGGGCAGGGACATTACCCCCTACGCACCCCCCACCCCCCAGCCACCCCTCTCTCCCTCCCTTCCATTCCTCCCCCTCCCCCCAAACCTTTCTTCACGTCCCCAAACTCTTCCCTCAGTTACTTTTTTTTTCCGCTTCCCTTGCTTGTCCTCCTCCTCCTCCTCCTCCTCCTCCTCCTCCTCCTCTTCCTCCTGTATCTTCTCTTCCCTTCCTCCTCCACTTCCTGTTGTTTCTTCTTTTCCTACTCCTCTTCTTCCTCCTTTTCTTCTCTTCCTCCTCTTCTTTCTGCTCTTCCTTCTTTTCCTACTTCTATCCCTCTTCCTCCTCCTTCTACTATTCTACTTCTGTTTCTTTTCTCCCCTTCCTCCTCCTCCTACGCCTTCACTTCTCTCCCCTCTCCTGTCACTCTTCGGTCCCTCCATTTCCCTTTCTCCCTTCCATTAGTGCTTTCCCATTCATCTCCCTCCCTCTCTCCCCTCCCTTCCCTCCCTCTACACCCACGATCTCCCTTTTTCCCCCCTTGCTCACGAAACATTTCCCCTCTCTCTCCCTTCCTTCCCTCCCCCCTTCTCCCTTCCTCCCCATAACACGAAGACCACTACCATTTCTTCCCAATTTCCTCTTCACCTTTATAGCCCTTCTCTCCCATCACCTGCCTCTCCACCTCCATTCCTCCCCATTTCCCCTCCCATTACCTCCTCTCCCCTTCCTTTCTCCCCATTTCCCACCACTCACATACTGTCGCCTCCGCAATTACCACCTTCCTCCCCCACCTCCCCACCATACCCTATTTTTTTTCTCATTTTCCTCCCTGATAAACACAAGACATGCCAAGGCTGTTTTTTTCCTTCTTCCTTATTCCTCTCTATCTGTTTCGTCTTTTTTTTCTCCTATTCCTTCCCTTTATTTTCTTCTTCCGAACTAGAAATTCTGCCTTTTCTTCTCCCTTCTTTCCTTTCCCTTTCCTTTTCTGTACAGTGTCTTCCTCTATACCGATCTTCTCTCCCTCTTTCCATCTCCCCTTCTTCTTCCTCTTCTTCCTACTCCTCTCCCTCCTTCATACCCATAATACTCTCTACACTAATAACTGGTCATTTCTCTCCTTCCCTCTCCCTACTGCTATTACTACTACTACTACTACTACTACTACTACTACCACTACTACTACCACTACTACTACTACTACTACACCCCTACAGTTTTTCTACTTAACTTCCCTTCTTTTCCTCCCTCTTTACTTATTCTCCTTTCTCTCCCTCCTTACCTAAACTCTCTTCTCCCCTGCCTAACCTCCCTACTCTCCCTCCCTTTAACTAACCTTCTTTCTCTCCTTTCCTCCCTACCTAACCTCCCGCGCTCTTTACCTAACCTTCCTTCTCTTCATCCCTCCCTACCTTAACAATTCTCCCCTTGACCCTCCCCTCTCCCACTCTCCCTCACTCTTTCTCCTTCCCTCCCTACTTTAATTCTCCCCTTACCTTGACCATCCCCACGATACACACTCTTACCATTCCTTCCCTCTCCCTTTCTCCCTCTTCCTCCCTCTCCCTCTTTGTCTCTCCTGCCACAAAACTGACCCATCGCCCGACAAGCCGCCGTACGATAACTGCGCCGCGGATGTGTTAGTAAACAATCGCCTCGCTGCCGCCCGTACGATCTTGGCGGAAAAAAAACAAAAACACGCCGGAATAATGGAATGGATAAACACTTCGCTGCTGTTGTGTTTTTCTCCTTTTTTCTTTCTCTTGCTATTTTGAAGGGGAAGGTGGAAGGGAGGAAGGAGGGAGGAAGAGAGGGAGGGAGGAAGGTAGGATGGGAGGAAGGGAGAGGGAGAATGAGTGAAAGAAACAGACATATAGACACAGACAGACAGACAGACAGACAGGCAGACAGAAATACAGAGAGGGAAAGAGGAAAAAATGTACATATAACATAATTTCAAGATAGGAATATAAAGCATTGAACGATGATAAAAACAGGACAAAATAAATAAAAAAATAGATATACTAGCAAGAAAAAATACAATAGGATAGAAGGAGAAGCAGAACAGAAAAATTAGACGGAGGAGTCGGGTTTTTTTTTCTTCTTTCCTCCACCTGTTCTCCTCCTCTCCTCTCTTCTCCTCCTCTCCCCCTTCACCCTAACACAGAAAACCAACCCCAAAAAACATAATTAGATTCGACCCAAAGTACTTTTTTCTGAACTTTTTTTTTACGAGCAAGAAAAGAAGAGGAAAGAGGAAGAAAGAGAGAGATTGTTTATTTTTCCATTCTTGGCCTTCTTTCTCTCTCTCTCTCTCTCTCTCTCTCTCTCTCTCTCTCTCTCTCTCTCTCTCTCTAGATATAGAGATAGAGATAGAGAGAGAGAGAGAGACCTTCATCTTCCCCTCATCCCTTCTTTCTTTATCTTTTATCTTTTTCTTTTGCTTTTTTTTCTCCTTCCAAGGGCTATCGCGAACGCCTGTCAGTTGTTGAGATATGGCTTTCTTTTGACCTCCCCCCATCTCTCTCTCTCTCTCTCTCTCTCTCTCTCTCTCTCTCTCTCTCTCTCTCTCTCTCTCTCTCTCTCTCTCTGTGATGGAGCTAAATTGAGTGACTTATTAACACAAACACGGATAACCAATTACTGATTTATCTGATTAGGAAGAGGAGGAGGAGGAGGAGGAGGAGGGAGGAAGAGAAGGAAAGTGGAGAGGAGTAAAGTAGGATAAGGGGAGAATGAAGGTGAACGCCGACAGAAAATAAAAGAGAGGAAAAGGAGACGAAGAGAATGGGAAAGAGGAAAGAGGAAGAAAGAAGTGTACGAGGAAAGTTAAAGGAAAAGAGAAGCAAAGAGGAGAGAGAAGAGATAAGGAGGAGAAAAGAGAGGATGCAAAAAAAATAATAAAACGGAAAAGAAGAGGAAAGGAGAAAAGAAGAGAAGGGAAAAGGCGAAGGAAAAAAAGAGTGAAACATGAAAGAACAAAAGAATCAAAAGAGGAAATTAAAAGAGAAGAGAAAGAGAAAAAAAAAGACAAACGAAGGTAATTAAAACGGGAAAGTAAAGAAGATTATAAAGAGAAAAAGGAAAGAAACGGAGAAAGAATAAGAGAAATAGAAGAGGGGAAACGATAAAGAGGAAGACGGAGGTACAAAAAAGAGGAGGAGGAGGAGGAGGAGGAGGAGGAGGAGAGAAAACAAAGGCAGCAGAAGAACGGTTAAGAGTGAGGAGGAAGCAGGTAGCGAGGAGGAAATGGAGGGGAAAAGTGCGTATGGGATTGGAGGGGCTGTCTTTAAACCTCCCCCTTTCCTCCTCCTCCTCCTCCTCCTCCTCCTCCTCCTCCTCCACGGATTCTTTTTCCATGGCCATTTTCCTTGCCGTCCTCTTCCTCGTTTTTTTTTTCTCTTTCCTCCCTCCTCCTCCTCCTCCTCCTCCTCCCTCTTTTAAACCTCTCCTTTTTTCCTTTTCTGCTCCTTTAAATTTTCCGCTTCCCTTCTTTTATTTACATTACATTTACACAACTATATCAACAGTCTCTCTCTCTCTCTCTCTCTCTCTCTCTCTCTCTCTCTCTCTCTCTCTCTCTCTCTCTCTCTCTCCATACACACACCCGCCTAACCCATACACGTTTCTCTCTCCCTCTTCTTCCTCCTCTTCCTCCTCCTCCTCCATCACCTAACCCTCTCCTCATTTCCCCAAACAATCTTCCTCTTCCTCCTCCTCCTCCTCCTCCTCGGCAAACACACAACACAGAGGTGAGTGAGTGTCAGATCGATGATGTAAGTGTTTGGGTGTAGAGGCCAACAAACGAACACACATACCGACACGGCTTATCACGAGGAGGAGGAGGAGGAGGAGGAGGAGGAGGAGGAAATAATAGGCTTGCAAACTAGTAGGGGACACAAGTTGATTAATGAGGAAGAAGAAGAAGAAGAAGCAGAAGCAGAAGAAGAAGAAGAAGAAGAAGAAAAAGAAGAAAAATAAATAAAAATAAAAAAGCAGAAAAGAAGAAAAAAAGAAGAGGCGCGTGTTTTGATTGTCTTGTTTGTGTTTGTTTGTGTGTTTGTTGCTTGTGTTGATCGGGGGAATCGAGAGGCATGTGTGTGTGTGTGTGTGTGTGTGTGTGTGTGTGTGTGTGTGTTATGTGACTGTATGTTGGTCAGGTCTTGCAGCGTTGCCACATCATAATTTGTTTGTTTTCTCAGTGTTGCCAATTTCTACTCTGCAATGGTGCTGTATTCACGAGAGAGAGAGAGAGAAAGTTTAACAATTCAAGGAGTGTGAGATGGAAGTTTATCTCCAATTTTTCTTCTCTCGCCTTTTTCTCTCCCTCTGTTTTCTCTCCCTCTCACTCCCCTCGCTCTCATTCTCTTGCTCGCTCTATCTCTCTCCTTCTCTCTCTCCCTCTCTCTCTCTCTCTCCCCTCTCCCTCTCTCTCTTCTCCAAACACTCGACTTCTTCCTCGGTTGTTGCTTCACGTACAGAAGTTCATTACTCTCTCTCTCTCTCTCTCTCTCTCTCTCTCTCTCTCTCTCTCTCTCTCTCTCTCTCTCTCTCTCTCTCTCTCATCAGATACTCTATTGTTTTCTCTTTTCATTCAATCTCCTGTTTCCTTTTATTCGTCTTTTGTTTTTCTGGCTTTTTTTCTTTTTTTCTCGTCCCTTCCTCTCCTTTTGTTTCCCCAACTTGTACATTCTCGTTTCCTCTTCCCCCTCCCTTTATCCTCTCTTGTCTCTTTCCTCTTTCCTCCTCCTGCATCCTTTCTGCTCTTTCTCTATTTCTTCCTTCCTCTCCATTTTTTTCAGTTCTAGGCCCTTCCAACTTCCATTTCATTTATTTATTTCTCCACAACCTTCCAATTCTTTCTCTCTCCCTCCTGTTCCTTTCCTTTATTCTATATTTTCTCCCTCTTTCTCTTATATTACCCCTTTCTATCTTCTTTTCATGTACAGTCTTACGTTCTTTCTACTTTCCTTCCTCTACTTTTCAATTCTAAATCCTCCCTCCTTCAACCCCTTTTAGTCTCTTCTATAAGCAATCTTCTTCAATCCTTCTATTTTCTTCCTTTTCTTTTTTCCTTCCAGTCTTCCCCGTCTTCCTATTTTCCTCCTTTTCATTATTTTTCAACTTCGTCTTTTTGTGTTCTTTCTCCACTACCATTCTTTCTCTTCTCTCTTTCCTCTTCTTTCTCCAATTTTCCCTTACTCCCCCTCCTCCCCCTCCTCCCTCTCCTCTCTCATCCTATGCCTTCTCTCCTCTAATCCCTTTTCCTTCTCTTCCATCCTATACACGTTTTATTCTAATGCTTTCCTTCTTTCACGAGTACATTCTATTTTACTTCTTTCATTGTTTTATTTAATGTTTCCAGCCTTTCTATATCTTTCTCTTCTTCGTTTTTCCCCTCTTTCATCCCCGTGTGCTCTTTCTCCTCATTCTTCCTTTTCTTCCCTCTTCACTGTTAACTTTTACTTCTTTTTTCTTTCATCTTTTCATTCTTTCACATTTTACACATTCAATTTTCCTTTTTTTTTATTCTACACATGCACTGTTTTCTTCCTTTTCATCTCTCTCTCTCCCCTTTCTCTTTTCTCTCAAGCTCTCTCCCTCCCTCTCTCTCCTCTCCTCTTACAAATCACTCCCTCTCCCTTCTCATTAACGTATCCTCTCCTTTTTCTTCTCTTCCATCCCATACATATTTTATTTTTAATCCTTTCATTCTTTCAAACATACTTTCAATTTTCCCAGTTTTCTCCTCTCATACAATCTCCGCTGCCCTCCTATTTTCCTCTTCATTTTTTTCCGTATTTCGTTCGCTTGTGCTCATTCTCCACTGCCATTCTTTCTCTTCTCTTCCTCTCTTTTCTCTCAAGCTCTCTCCCTCCCTCCGTCCCTCTTCTGTCATATATAAATCCCTCTCTCCTTTTTTCAATCCCATATCTCTCCTCTAATCCCTTTTTCTTCGCTTCCCTCCTATACTAAATTCCTTTCTTTACTCTTTTTTTCATAATTTACAATCTATTTCCTTTTTTCTTCATTCAGTCAATCTTGCTCGCCCCTCCTCCTCGTTCTATCCTCACTTTCGTTCCCTTCCTCTTTTCCTCCTTCTCCAATGCCGTTCTTTCATTCACACGTTCTATTGTCCTTCTCTCTCCTTCCAAACAATCTTTATCGCCTGCCTATTCTCCATCTTCCCATTCTCTCCCCTTTCCTTCCTTCCCCCCTGCACTCTTTCTCCATTGCCCCTTTCTTTTTTTTCTGCTCTATCTCCTCCTCCTCACATCCTCTCTCCCTCTCTCTCTCTCTCTCTCTTATGTCATTTATATATCCCTCCCTCTCCTTTCCAATCCTGTATTCGATGTACTTTAATCCCTGTTTTTTCCTTCTCCTTTCTCCTATACACATTCTACTTTCTATAACTTTCTCCTTCATGGAATCTTTCACGTTTTTTTTTCTATTTTATTCCTCTACGTTCATACCTTCCTCTAGTGCTCTTTCCTCCACTGTCATATCCTCATCTTTTTCTGCCTCTCTTTCTCTATCTTTTCCTTCTCTTCCCTCTTACATTCACCTAATATTCTTTCTTTCCTTCCATACATACATTCGATTTACCTCCTTTCTTCTTCCGTGCAATCGTCCCTGCCTTCCCATCTTCCCCCTCTTCGTTCTTTCCCCTTCGTCCTTTTGTGTTCTTTCTCTTCTCTTTTCTCTCCTCTCTCCCTCTCTCTCTCCCCCTCCTCTTACGTCATTTATAAAACCCTCTCTCTCCTATTCAGTCATATATCTTCCCTCCTTTATCCTTTCCTTCTTCCATACATTTTATTTTCCTCCTTTTACTCCCATTTTCCATCTCTTCGTTCCTCCCACTATGTCCCATCCTCCCATTTTTCCTCTTCTCTTTCCCCCTTTTCTCTCCCTCCCTCCTCCTCCTTCCTCTCTCTTTCTCAATCTCTGCTTACGTCATTTGTCAATCCCTCCTTTGCAAACTCATATCCACTTTCCTTTAATCCCCTTTTCTTCTCTTCCCTTCTATACATACGTTTTTCTCGTCTTCTTCCAAACAATCCTCTCCTTTCTATCCTCCTCCTCTACCTTCCTCCTACTTCGTTCCCTTCCTCTTGTGCTCCTTCTCCACTCCCATTCTTCTCTCTCCTCCTCCCTCCCTCCCGTCACTCACCACTTCACACACAGACGGAGATACAAAACTCGCCTTTTTCGTCCTTGCGCCGGGCGGGAGGAAAACAAACTCGGCATTCCCACTGACGGACGGAGAAAAATGAAGAGAAAAAGCGCGGGAAAGTTTTATTCGTCTTGCTCACTCAATACTGCAAAAACGTGCCTGTATCTCATATCTAACAGGGTGTAAGGGGGAGTGGGGGGGGGGGGAGAGAGAGAGAGAGAGAGAGAGAGAGAGAGAGAGAGAGAGAGAGAGAGAGAGAGATACCGAGAATTATATGTATGTATGTATGTAAGCGTATTTATAAAGTATGTATATATATGCATTTATGTAAAGATGGATTTGTTTATGAATGGATGGATTTATGTATGTAAGTATAAATGTTTGCATGTATATTTTCCACCGATATTTTCATACTGACTGCTCTTCTGAACTTCCTAACTGCATACTTCCACCCCTCCCGCGGCCCCGATGCGCAAGACTTTCTACTTTAGCTTATCCCTATACCGTCCAAATCCCTTATGCAAGAGTCAACCAGCATCTCCAGTCTTTCATCTCTTTCGCTGATAAAATCTGGAACAGTCTTTCTTCGTCTGTATTTCCTCCTGACTTGACCTCTTTCACCTCTCCACCCGAATTTGATCTCTCTTTCGGCCACTTTTCCATCCATCCCTTATTTGTTTTATAGGAGTAGCGCTTAACGATCTTATTTTATTTGTTTTCCCCTTGAGCTACTTCCTCTACTGTAAAAATAATATGTATGATTCTACGTACACCGAGTGCCTGTAAGTAACTAATGTATTTCTGCGTATCCTAAATCCATCAGTCCCCCTATTTCTGCGTATCCTAAATCCATCAGTCCCCCTATTTCTGCGTATCCTAAATCCATCAGTCCCCCTATTTCTGCGTATCCTAAATCCATCAGTCCCCCTATTTCTGCGTATCCTAAATCCATCAGTCCCCCTATTTCTGCGTATCCTAAATCCATCAGTCCCCCTATTTCTGCGTATCCTAAATCCATCAGTCCATCCATCCACCATCCTACACCCATTGGCTTCTCTACTTATTGAAGCATCACTGAATCGAGGGTCCGGTCTGCAGTTTTCATCACGGAGATATTAATTAAGCGAGCGTTCCTTAATTATTCATGTAGCCTTTACTTATTCATCTATGCATGGTAAAGCCTCGACTTACTTTGTTTCACAGTTAATTTCATTGTTTTATTCATAGTGTTCAGCCACTATACCACTTTGTATTCATATAATTAGCACAGTACATGTTTTTTATTCTTCTTTTATCAAGCGGTAGTGAGGAAGAGAAGGAGAGGAAGGGAGCTAAATAAATGAGAGAGAGAAAAGGAAGGGGAAAATGAGGGATGGGGAATGTTTAGGTGAGGGGAGTTAGGGATGGAAGAGAAGGGAGAGAAATGAAGGAGAGAATAGAGGAAGGGGAAGGTGAGGGATAAGGAATGTTAGGTGAGGGGAGTTAGGGATGGAAGAGAAGGGAGAGAAATAATGGAGAGAATAGAGGAAGGGGAAGGTGAGGGATAAGGAATGTTAGGTGAGGGGAGTTAGGGATGGAAGAGAAGGGAGAGAAATGAAGGAGAGAATAGAGGAAGGGGAAGGTTAGGGATAGGGATCCTTATTTCTCAACCTCGTCCACCTTCTCCTTCTCTCACTTCTCTTTCTCTTCACTGTCCTTCTCTTCTTCGTCCCAAAATTCGTCTTCCTTGTCGTCCTCTTTTTCCTTCACCTCCTCCTCCTCCTCCATCATCACCATTATCGTCATCACCATCACCAGCAAATTGGCTTTCACTGAGCCACTCCCTCCCTTCTTCTTCTTCTTTTCCTTCCCTTACTTCCTATTCTTTGCCTCCATCATCTCCCTCATCTATGCATCACTTCCCTATTCCTTCATCTCTTCCCTTCCCCATACTTTCCTTAGCTCTTTTTTTCCTTGTTGTTTTTTTTTTCTCCTTTATTTACTTGCCTTCTCGATCATTCTTCACTTCCCTTATCTAAACATTAACTCCCTTTTTCTTCCCTTTCCTTTTTCTTTATTTTCTCTCCCTTCCCATCTCTTTTGTTTTACCTTTCATTTTTCTTTCCTATCTTTCTTCAATTCCCTTACCTAAACATTAATTCCCTTTTCCTCCCATTCTTTTTTTATTTTTATTTCTCTCCCTTCCCCTTTCCTTTTTTTCCTTTCATTTTTCCTTCCTTTCGTTTTTTTTTCTAATCTGTTCTTTTCTCTACTTTCCTCACCCATTCATTCATTCCGTCATCATTTTTCCCTCATTTCCTCTCTCCTTTATTTTCCTTGCATCGCTTCCCTCATTTCTTTTCTCATCTTTTTTCTTTTTTATATTTCTCATTTATTTGTTCTCCGTCCTTTCCCTTCATCTCTTCCACCATCTCTACGTTCCTTCCCCACCTCTTGTCAGTTACCTCTCCCTTCCTTTGTTTATCTCCCTTCCCCTCCCTTCCTTCCCTCACTTCACTCGCCCATACATTCCTTTCCCACGTCTTTCCATATCCTTTATTCAGTTTTTATTTCACTTCCTCTCTTTCCCTTCATCATTCCCTTCATGCATACATTCCATCGCCATCTCTTTTTTTTCCCCCTTCTTTTTCTCTCCTTTATTTATCTTCCTCTCCTTCCTCTTCAATCACATGCCCTTCCCTTCCTTTTTTTTCTCCTTACGCCACTTTCCTCTTCCACTAAGGGCCTTGGATAACACTCCCCCTTTACACTATATACCGGTGGTGATGGTGGTGGTGATGGTGGTGATGGTGGTGGTGATGGTGGTAGTGGTGGTGGTTGTGGTGGTGGTTGTAAAGTAGTAAAAGTGTCCACAGATGTAGTATTCTCTCTCTCTCTCTCTCTCTCTCTCTCTCTCTCTCTCTCTCTCTCTCTCTCTCTCTCTCTCTCTCTCTCTCGTACTATCAGCTTTAAGAGAGAAACGGATGGGACGAAGGAGGAGAAGGAGGAGGAATTGGAGGAGGAGGAGGAGGAGGAGGAGGAGAGAGAGAGAGAGAGAGAGAGAGAGAGAGAGAGAGAGAGAGAGAGAGAGAGAGAGAGAGAGAGAAATTCCAAGCTTATTACGCTACACAGATTTTTCCTTCCTCGTATTTTTCTCCTCTTGCAAATTTGGCCATGCGATTTTCCTTCATTTCCATGTAAAACGCACGCACACACACACACACACACACACACACACACACACACATACACACACACACACACGCGGCCATTAGTATGCAAAATGAATGATGATATACTTGTCTTCCATTTGTGTTCTCTCCCTTTCCTCCCTTTCCTCCCTTTCCTCTTCTTCCCTCCCTCCCTCCCCTCTTCCCCCTTTCCTTTATTTCCTCTCCATTCCCCTCTTTTACCCTGCTTCTCCCTCCCTCCCTCCCTCTCTCCCTCTTACCCCTCATCCCTCCCTACCTCCTCCACCTCAGCCCACTACACTCCCTATTCTACCCTCTCTCTCCCCTCCCATCTCCCCTCCCTTCCACCTCCCCCTCGCCTTCCCCTCTATCTCTTACCCTTCTTCCTTCCCTATCTCCCCCACTTCAACTCACTACCCTCCTTTTCCTCCCCTTCACTCCCCCTCCCCTCCCCTCCCCTGCCCTCTCCCCATACACAAACAGCCTCTCCCCTCGCCCCTTCAGGCCAAACAATAATTGAATATTCGCAAAACAGGCTCAGGCAAACATTAGAAAAGAGGGACGAGGGGCTAGGGTAGGCCGAGAGAGAGAGAGAGAGAGAGAGAGAGAGAGAGAGAGAGAGAGAGAGAGAGAGAGAATCTATATCGATGTTCAGTCTACACAGGCTAGGTTCTCTCTCTTAGCCTCGGTGAAACAACATCAAGCGCCCGACAAGAACAAGAACAAGTGACGGCCGAGTCTTTAATAACTGAAGTCGTGTTGCACTGAACTACTGAAGGTGGGAGCTTGTTCCATCTTCGTACAAATTACAGTGAAGTCAAATCATTCGGTGCATCTTGAATATATTTGTTTACCTGATAGTCTTGTGCCTAGGGTTGGTTGAGAAGCATAAAGAACGTTTTTCATAATTATTTATTGTTTATTAATTATTTATTCCTATTTTCTTACGATCTCTCCTCCCTTATTCAACCTTTTCCCATTCCTTTCCTTCTTCCGATTTTCATTCCCTACTTTTTTTTATTTCTCCCCATCTTTACATCAGACTTTTTTCCCCTCCTTTCCTTTTTTTTACTCTTCTTATTTCCTTCAATCCTTTCCTCTTCCTCATTTTCCCTCTTTTTTTCCCTCTTCCTCACCCTCTTCATTTCCTTCCCTCACCCTTCCTCTCTTCTTTCCTGCATTCCTTTCCCACCCCCTTTCATCTTTTTTTCCCTCTCTCATTTCCTCTCTTTTCCTCTACCTCATCTTCACTCGTCCCTTCCTTCCTATCTCCCTACTTACTTCCCTCACTTCCATTTTCCCTTCTTCCTTTTCATTCTACTTTTTCTCTTTATTTCTCCATCCAATTCCTTTATTTTCTCTCTCACACTCACACCCTGATTTCCTTTTTTTCCTCCCCTCCTTACTTTCACCACGATAACCTCCCCACCTTCATTCTCCCTTCCCTTTCACCCATCCTCCCTCCCCTCCATTCGTTTCCTTTTTTCCCGATATCGCACTCTTTCTTTTCGTTCCCTTTCCCCTTTCCCTCAGTAATCCTTCCTTCCTTCCCTTTCTCCCTTCCTTGAATAATCCTTCCTTCCTTCCTTCCTTTCCCTTCCCCTCCGAATCCCTTCCCTTGCCTCTTGCCAACCCTTCTTCCCCTAATCCCTCACTCCCTCACCCTCTTCCAATGCCTTCGTCCCTCAATACTACATATACAGGGCACAAACATGCAGACAGAGAAACAAACACAGTAAAAATATACACAGAACACAAATATAGACAGAGACACACCAAAGATAGACACACGCAGTACATCACAGAAAAACTCAACACAGACAGACAGCCCGGCACAGCGTCATTCAGAGAGAGAGTTCCCATCCGTCCCAGCGCCGCCGTGTAAACAAAACTCGCGAGCCGTTTTCAGCTGTAATAGGAACGAGGAGGGACTTAGCCATTTTTGTGTCCTCCATTCGGGCGAGTTTCGCGGCCTCGATATTACTGTTTGCGAGAGAGAGAGAGAGAGAGAGAGAGACGGATGCTTGGTGTAGGGTATGAGTGGATGATAGGAGTGAAATAAAGAAGGGAGAGGAGAAAGGGAAGGAGTAGTAGAGAAGGGGAGGAGGAAAGGCGTAGAGGAGTGGAAAAGGAGTGGAAGAAGAGAAAATGAGTGTGGAAAGACAGATGTATAAAGGGAGAGAAAGAGGTGGAGGGAGAAGAGGAAAAGGAGAGTGGGAATGAATGCAAATGGAAAGAAGAAGGGAGGATAGATAGAGGGTGGGTGAAGACAGATTGGGATGTAAATAAGAAACAAAAGTGGGAGAGAAAGATAAATTAATGTGAAAAGGAGAGGGATACAGAGAGAGGGATGAAGAGAATATTAACAAGTAGTACAAATATAAATAAAATCAGTATAACTAAAAAAAATGAGGAGGAAGGGGAGTAAGTTTAAAAGGGGACTTGAATAGATAGGGGAGAAGGATCATGAAAGACTGAAGAAAGGATGAGGCGATACACGTGGGTTAAGAGGGCAGGTAAATTAGGAATAGAGAAGATATGACAGAAGAGAAGCGAAAAAAAGAGGATTGATGAAAGGAGAGAAGAGTGGAGAGGAGAGAAAGAGAAGAGAGGAGCGGGAGAGGAAAGGGAGAGAACAGGGGAGTCGGGAGAGAAAGAGGAGAAAGGGGAGAAACTTGTAGGAGAGAAAGAGAACTGAAGAAGGAATCTGACACTACAGGTTAGGACAGAGAGCGAAGAGGGAGAAAAAAATACATGTGCAAAGAGAACGAGAGAGAAAAGATGGAGGAAAAAATGAAAAAAAAAAAAATAAAAACAGTTACGGAAATAAACCTAAATCTCGGTAAAAATGTATAAAACGAAATAATGAAAAGACGAAAATATATAAATGAAGCGAAAAATAAAGAAGTAAAGGACAGACACAAAAAGGAAAATTATGAGGAGCAAGGAAAGCGAAAAACACCCAAGGAAAGGAGAGAAAAGGAAAGGAAAGGAAATAAGAAAGGAAAAAAAAGAGGAAGGAAAAATAAAAGGAAAGAGGAAAAATGGAAATTGAAACGGAGAAAAAAAAGGGAAAAAGAGGAAAGAAAGGGAATGGAAAGGAAGGGAAAGAAAGCAGTAAGGAAAATTTAAGACGACCAAAGAATAAAATAATAAATACGGAAGACAGAAAATGAGAAGCAGCGAGGAATGTACGAGAGCAAGGGGACGAAAGAGGAGGAGGAGGAGGAGGAGGAGGAGGAGGAGTGAGTGAGTGATAAAGAAGGAAATAGGAGACAAGGAAAGGCGAGAAGGGAATACGGAATGTGAAGAAAGGAAGAGCAGGAATAAAATATGTTGGAAAGTGTGCGAGGAGGAGGAGAAAGAGGAGAAGGAAGAGGAGGAGGAAGAGGAGGAGGAGGAGGAGGAAGAGGAGGAAGAGGAGGAGAATTTGAACTGAAAGAAAGAGTAAGTAAGAAGTTAAGAGAGAGAGAGAGAGAGAGAGAGAGAGAGAGAGAGAGAGAGAGAGAGAGAGAGAGAAGAGAGAGAGAGAGGAGAGAGAGAGAGAGAGAGAGAGAGAGAGAGAGAGAGAGAGAGAGAGAGAGAGAGAGAGAGAGAGAGAGAGAGAGAGAGATTGGCGATAAGAAACCCGTTTCTCGAGTTATTCAAAACCGTCTATTTTTTTATCTTTTTTTTATATTTTCAGGATAAATTTACGAGAATATACAAAAGCATTCCACACACACACACACACACACACACACACACACACACACACACACTTACATTAGTAATAGTATCTTTAATGTTATTTTTTTTTATTGCAGGCTTTCTAATTCTTTCTTTTTTTATATTGCTATTGCTCTGGTAGCCATATATTACTTCTTATTTATTTGTCATCTATTAGTATTTGAACAAAGACAACAAATAAACAAAACAATGACAAGGGATGGAGGAAAAGAAGGAAAAAACTACGCGGGATAAAACAGTAAGTCAGATTAGAAGAAGAGAACCAATACTAATCCATTTTCATGCGACACAATCCTTCGCTGTAATTAACTGTTTTGGAAGGAATCATTATGTCTTAGGAGGAGAGGAAGACCCAAGACGAGATGGAAGGACTGTATTGTGACGGACGGCAGGGAGAAGAACTTGGACTTTGAAGTGGCGGAGGACAAGGTTAGATGGAGGAGACTCATCAAAAACAGCGGCCCCTTATAGAAACGGGATAATAACGATGCGGAAGAAGAAGAAGAAGAATTATGTCTGCTAAGGTCAATGTGATTATAGAACTTGATGTTAGTGACAAATACTTATTACCTGTAAACGGTTATCCAGTGAATGTAAAAAATGAAATATTAACATGAAGAATGGCTGGAGTCTGTAATGAAGAAAAAAATTACAGCTTTGCCTCATGAGAATTGGGATTTTTTTTTTTTATACTTTTGTTAACATATTTCTTAAACCCAGCACGAGTCTATTACTGTTATTGTTAGCCCAAGTGTAGACTCCAATACCATTACTTCGATTCCACGCAACGGGCCCTTACTCTCTCTCTCTCTCTCTCTCTCTCTCTCTCTCTTTCAAAAAAAAAATCCTATTGAAAGATAAACGTACAAATCAAAGTTTCCCACACGCGTATCTCACTAATTGGGCAAATAATTGGAGAGAGAGAGAGAGAGAGAGAGAGTACTGTTCACTTCAGAGATTACAGAATGGCTTCCTGAATGCGGCCCTTCCATCTCACTCCTCTCTCCCCATTTATCCACCCCCTCCCCTCTCACTTTCTTTTCCCATACTCTCCCTTCTCCATTCCCCCTCCCTTTACCTCCTCTTTCCCTCCCCTCCTCCCCGTCTTCACTCCTCTCTCCCATCCATCTCTTCCCCGCTTCTCCCCACTCTCCATACTCTTCCTCCCTCCCCCCCCTCTCTCTCACCTCCCCTCTTCCCATACTCTTCCTCCCCCTACTCTTCCATTTTCCTCCTCTCTCTCCCTTCCTTCCTTCCCCCTCTTCACTCCTTTTTCCTACCCCTCTCTTTCATCATTTCTTCCCCTCCCTCCTCCCTCCTTTTCCTCCCTACACTCCTTCCCCCTGTCCCTCCCGCTCTTCCTGTTCGCCCCCTCAATTCCTCCCCCTTCCCCTCTTCATGCCTTCAACCCGCCCTCCACGCACCCTTGTCATTTCTAAAGTAGCTGATGACGCGTGCTGGAGAAGGGAAAAGAGGAAAATGCAACTCACCACAGAAAGATATCAAAGAAAGAAGGGAAGAAGGAAAAGACTAAAGAGTGGAATGTTACACGGAAAGAAACAGAGAGAAGGAAATGCATAAGTAGAGAAAACTGTACGAAAGATGACAAGCAAGTAACGATAAAGAAAACAAAGATACCGATGATCGAAAAATTAGGAATAAACTTGAAAAGAAAAAGAAAGCAGTATACACAAACATTAGAAGTGAAAAAGAAGGGAAAACAAACTCTTACCACAGAACATAAATAAACATCAAACAAACGACTCCCCCCCAAAAAAAAAAACACAAACAGGTAAGCAAAACCAAACAAACAAAGAGTAGCTAATTACTTACCTCATTATCCGGACGATTAAGAGAAAACAAACACCTGCATTTTTCTTTTCTTTTTTATTTGCAACGCTGAAAAGAAAAAAAACAAAAAGGACATTACCACAAAATTAATTATCTTCGTTTTTTTTTTCCTTTCTTTCAAAACGAGATAAAAGGAAAACAACAACAGCAACAACAACAACAGCAGAAGCAAAAACAATAACAGCAACAAAATAACAAGCAAAAATAACAAAAATGAGCAAGAACAGAAGTATAAACAACAGAAACCGGAAAAAAAACAGCAACAGTAGAGTATCAATAAATGCAACAACTGCAAAAAAATACAGGAGCAACATCCATACAACAAAAAAACAACAACAGCAGTAACAACAATAGCAACGATAAGTAACCGTGAAAAATACATCCATATTAACAAAAACAATAAAAAACAAACAAGATAAAAAGCAGAGTCGTACCTCACGGCAGCCACTATAAACAAAATTCGCCAGCGCCAC